>NC_141686.1:255526474-255691474 GCF_964263255.1 Lissotriton vulgaris
TGCCAGTCAAACCAGCTTTGGGCTCGGCTCAACCCAGCAGTGGTGAGCAAGTAACAATAAATTTAAGCAAAAACCCATAACCCCAGGCACAGGCACATCAAATTGCAACGCAACAGGAACAAACATCAGCTCACTGAGCAAAGGAGCCACAGAACCTCAAACAAGCAACACCTCGCTACCCAGAAAAATCCCGGAAAACAGGCTCCGACTGATGGCATACAATCATCCTCCAAACAGCGGAGAAAACAAAGGAGGAAGGGGCGAAATCAAAAACCAACACAGGCTCTGTCACACATCAGGGATGGAATTTATAGCCCCCTGAATCCACCAACGGACAACCAAGAAGATTCCCCTAGTAGGGAGGAAGAGGCAACAGACCCAGGACGGGAAAGAAATAAGAGGCCAATCATTGAAAAAGCACTAGACAAGATAGAGCGAATATCTCTCAATAAATCACAACTGTCAGTCCGGACCAGAAATCGGAGAACAAAAGTTGGTGCTCGACAGGGTAATCATCAATTACAATAATGGATTGGGCACTCGATAAGGCAACACAAGGTATAGCAACTTCATCTACAAGAGATCCTATAGATTCAGCAGTTAATCAAATAGCCCTGCAGAGAAGCATATGCACAGGGGCGGAGATAATTACAACAACAGCCTCAAGCATAGAGAAATTCTCAGCTAGCGACAATCAGTTACTCGGCTGGACAAAACCATCACTGGGGCTACCATCGTTAACAGAGGTCCTAAAGCCACAAAGAATGCCTTGGACAAACAAACAGTGCTCTCAAGCACAACAATCATGTTTTACCTGGAGTATATATCAAAGGGACGGGTCGATATACTCCAATCCAATCCAATCCAAAAATTCTTTATTTCGGCCATATAGACCATAAAAGATGCAGTGCAACATTACATACATTTAAAATACATTTTTTAAAAAATACATGTATAAAAAGTTCAGTGATCCAGCGAGGACAGGAGCTATAAGAGTAGAATGGTTCAGGGGGCTTTTTTCATTCTGATCAGCCATACTGCCATTAGAAATTTGGATATAGCGAACACAATGTGACCCGAAGTGCTGGTTTTCATGATTCTAAACGCCTGAGTATACTTTCTAAACCCCAGGTTTCTACAAAGCGGCGCTATCCAATATTTTCTAGGCCTTTGATAGGCGGGGCACACAAACAAGATGTGGAGGTCATCTTCTTCATGGATGTTGCCACAAGGACATATTTTGTCACCCCCATTAGTCCACTTGTAGGTAAATGTTTTAGTGGGGAGTGTGCCTAGCCTCCATTGCACCAACAATTTCCTCGCCAGGATAGGAAAAATAAAATCCATAAAAGGTTCAAAAACATAGGAATTTTTGGATTCCAGAAATCGGGCTGTAAGGGTGCCGCTAATTTGAACATCCATCATATGTGCAAAGGACCTGTCTTTATAGATTTGGGTCAAAGCTTTACGTGAAATCCTTTGACAGCCTCTCGCCGGATCCTCCCATAGCTCAGAGAGGTTCATGGAAAGCAGTTCTTTTTTCAAAAAGGCAAGCCAGGGAATTTTACTATTGCAGTTCAGGCTCATGACATGGGTTGGATCCTCCCTGTAGTGATGGAGTTCATTGACGGCCTATTTCTTCTGAGCTCTTCCTTGACCTGCTCGTCAAGGTCAAGTCCGGTTCTCCTGCAGATTGTGCCCCTGCACGGATCCTTAGAACTCTTTATACTAATTGCCCTACCCCCCCTCTCACTTTTCTCAACACCTCTTTGGTCTCGGGCTGTGTTCCCCCCTCCTTTAAATCTGCTATTGTTTTTCCTATTTTGAAAAAGGCGGGCCTTGACCCCTCCCTTCCATCCAACTTTAGGCCGATTTCCCTCCTCCCCTATCTAGGGAAGATTCTTGAAAGCTATGTGACATCCTGCCTTTCAACCTACATTGAGGAGAACCATCTCTTGGCCTCCCACCAGGCGGGTTTTCGTCCTGGCCACTCCACTGAGGGAGTGGTCCTCGCGGTCCTGGATGAACTTAAGGGCAAGGCCGATAGCAACCTCCCCCAGGCCTTGGTCCTTTTGGACTTGTCCGCTGCGTTTGACACGGTCGACCATGCCATCCTTCTCGACCGTGACAGCGCAGCGGGCATCCAAGGCACCGCCCTCTCCTGGATCGCGTCCTTTCTTCAGGACAGATCACAGGCAGTCCACCTCTCTGATCTTTCTGCTCCCCCACTCCCGGTCACCTGTGGGGTCCCTCAAGGTTCTTCCCTTTCCCCTCTCCTTTTTAATCTCTACATTCGCCCCCTCATTTCTTCTCTTCTCGAGCTGGGGGTCTCTGTGTACAACTACGCAGACGACCTCCAGCTCGTCTTTGATCTTTCCTCCCCAGCTGACTCTCTTCCTAAGTTTTGTTCTACCCTTGTCTTCATTTCTCAGTGGATGAGCTTCAACCATTTGAAGCTCAATCCCGATAAAACAGAGCTCGTCCTCACTGGCGGCTCGTCTAATCCCTGGTCTTCTGCTCACTGGCCCCTTTCTTTTGGTCCTCCCCCCTCTCCTGTCTCCTCAGTCCGGACCCTGGGCATCAAGATCAGCAATGATCTGTCCATCCACGCCCAAATCAGTTCCGTTGTGTCTTCTTGTTTTTCCTCCCTCCGCCTTATTCGTAAGATCTCCCGGTTCTTTTCTGTTGACGCCCTTAAAACCATTATCACGGCCCTCATCACATCCCGCCTGGATTATGGCAATGGCCTGTACGTTGGCATTCCTGCCTACGAAAATCGTCGTCTCCAGGCCATCCAAAACCAGGCGGCCCGTCTTATTCTTCGTCTCCCCAAATCCTCCCACATAACCCCGGCCCTCAAATCCCTCCATTGGCTCCCGGTTCTCTTCAGGTCCCGGTTTAAATTAGCCTGTTTGGCTTTCCGAGCGCATGCTCGTTCTGCCCCGCTTTTCATCAACTCTCTAATCTCCTCCCACGCCCCCAGTCGATCTCTCCGCTCTTCTTCTCTTTCTCTCCTTCACGTCCCCCGCTTCCGTAAATCCCGAACCAGGGGCACCCGATTTTCTGTATTGGCCCCCCAGATTTGGAACAATCTCCCTCTCTCTATGCGCTCTATCCCCATTTTCTCCCACTTTCGCAAAGCCCTCAAAACTTTTCTTTTTCTTCAGGCATTCCCCGGCTAACCTCTCTTGGGACCCTCTGTAGATTCTGATGTGCTCCTCAGCGCCAGGAAGCCGCTTGGCCGCAGTGCACTTTAGAAATTTCCTTTTCATTTCATTTAATTTCATTTCATTTGTGGACCAGAGCCTGTGCCAGAACTTCACTGGCTTTGACACAAGCTCCTCTGCAATAGGGGGAAGACCCATGTCCATTCTCAATGGCAGGAGTGGCGTGGCTCGTGGAAGAACTAGTAGGCGCCTTAGAAAACTGTTTTCCACTAGCAGTAGGTCTTTACCTGCTTTGTGCCCCCAAAGCTCACTACCATACATAGCCGCTGCCTTGGCCTGAGTCCTGTAAGTTTCAAGGGCCGGGCTTATGGGCTTGAAGGTGGAGGTGTTAGCCACCTTCAGGATTGCGCCCGACAGCTGGGACAATTTGACCCTTGATCTAGCTATCTGCCGGTCCCATGACAAGTTTTCCTGCAATGTTACCCCCAAGTATATAAAAGTGGACACCCTCTCAAGGCTGACAGTACCCAGGGTGGGATTGGGCCTGGTTTTGTTGGGTGGATTAAAGATCATGAACTTGGTCTTCTCTGTGTTCACCTCCAAGCCATGTTGACGACAGAAGAGACCAAATCCATCCAGGATCCTCTGGATCCCCATGGGGGATTTGGAAAGCAGGAGGGTATTGTCCGCAAACATGATTGCCGGAACCCTCCTGCCTGCCAAATATGGGGCGTCGTTGTCCTTAACGTTGTCCAGATACGAAATGACATTATTAATGAAGAGGCAAAACAGGGTCGGTGCCAGGACACAACCCTGCCTCACCCCTCGATGAACAGGGAACCTGGACGAAAGGTTGCCATCCCTCCCCCACCTGACCTGGGCATAGTTGTTCTCGTGTTGCCTGGTTATGATGTTAAGTAGCTGGGGGGGTACTCCTAGCTTTTCCAAACACCTCCCAAAGTTTCCTGCGCGGGACTAGGTCAAAGGCTGACCTCAGATCCACGAAGACCATGTACAGTCTTCCCCCCTCTAGCCTCACCGTCTTCCAATAAAGGAGGACGAGGCGGAAGATCTGATCCATGGTCGACGTGTTTTTTCTAAAGCCAGCCTGCAGGGGACTCATGATGTCATTATCCTCTACCCAGTCTAGGAGATGTTTCAGGATAAGACGTGCAAAGAGCTTTTGGGGGACATCTATAAGGCTAATCGGCCTGTAATTGGCCGGGAGCAGAGGAGACCCTTTCTTATGAATCGGCACAATTTCAGCCCCTAGCCAGGAACAGGGGACCGTCATACCTCCTAATATAGCGTTAAAAAGAATAAGAAGGTAAGGACCCCAGATGTCAGGGTGGTGTCTAAAAAGATCCCTGGGTAGCTTATCCAGCCCCGGTGCCTTACCCATCGCTAGGCGCTCCAGTGCATTCACCACCTCACCTAGGGAAAATTCTAGGACCGTATCCGGGGTGCAGGGGGACTCCACCGCCATGCCTTCGGGCCATAAAGTGGTTTCTTGATAAAGTGCTCCGAAGTGAGCCTCCCAGACAGAGGGGGCGATGTTCGGTTCTACTGCTGTTTTAAGTTCCCCCGTCCCGTTGTTTACCAGGGCCCAGAATTTCCTAGAGTCTTTAGTTTTTAGGGCTTCAGACAGCTCGTGCCAGTGTTTCCAATCCCACTCTACCCTTGCATTGGCCAATGCTAGTTTGTACTCTCTCCTGAGGACTGCCACCCTCGCCTTGTCACCGCCCTCCTTAATGGCGGAGATTAGCTCAGATTTGATTTTCCTACAGGAAGCGGTGTACCAAGTGCGGGTTCGAGTCTTTTTCCTACGTGGTTGCACCACCGGATAGAAGACCTCTGCAAGGTCCCTCACTAGTTCCTGATGAATACTAGCTAATCTCTCATTAAAATCAAGGGGTCTCGGTAGATTTATGAGAGTGTCCACCTCCTTGAACCTGGGGAGTGCTAGGCCATATAAGTTGTTTATGGCATCTTCTTTGTCAATCAGCTTCCCCCATTTAATCCTGCGCCTGTTTGAAGTGAGGAGCATGTCCCCCTGATCATCACCGGCGGCAGTGGATAGTGACCCTGTTGCGGGGACTGGATGCTGGATCTCCAATAAAAGAGAGTTGTGGTCCCTATCTGTCCTCGGAAGCACCCTGAAGTCGCAAACTTTAGGCCACATAGTGATATCTATTAATATATAGTCCAACCTTGACTCGTGGTCCTTTCTATTAAATGTGCACGCTGAGGGAGTGTCGGATGGTGTGCGCCCGTTGCACGCCCTCAGTGCAAAGTTCAGGGTGAGGGACATAAGTTGTACTGCCAGCGGGGACCAAGCTTTGGGGTGAGGTGAGGACGAAGGTGGAACTCCCCAATAGTCATCCTCGTCAGTGAGAACACCCTCCTTAAGACCTTCTAAGGGTTCGTAGTGGCAGTTAAAGTCCCCTCCTATCACCAATTTGAGGTCACCTGCAATTGGCCTAGGAAGGAAGACAATTCATCTAGGGTGGGGGATTCGTTGGCTGCAGCAACTGGACGGGAGTAAACATTAACAATGGCCCGTGTTATTCTGCCAGGCCATCTAAGAAGCACACATTGGATGTCCTGTGAAAGTGTGACCATCTTTTCCGCCTGACACCCAATGTGACTTGCAACCCAGATTGCTAAACCTCCCGAGGGTCTTCCCCTCCCGTTCCACTTTGCTGGAATTTCAAAAATGTCGAACCCCCTTCTAGTCTGTGGTTCCCTTGCCCATGTCTCCTGGAAAAGGAGGATGTTGATTCCATTTACCAGGAGATCCCAGTCCGGTGTACCTGCCTTGCTAGTGATGCCTGCCACATTCCAGGAGAGGATTCTCAACCCTGGACCTTGTGGTTGCAACCCTGGCCCATAGGAGAGGGACGGTATAGTAACTGTAGGGGGGTCAGGATCACACGGGCCAGTTGTACTAGGCAGAGTGGTGGGCGATACAGCCACCTCCACTGATTGCGTATTGAGGGCGATCAGTGTATTTAATGGTACCTCTGCTTGACCCGGGATACTTCCAAAGGAGGTCATTCCCTCATTTGCAGGGACCTGGACCCTTTTGTCCGTTACGGGCACAGATGTAACTTCCCCCCTGGTTGGGACCCCAAAGGCAGATTTTTCTGGAGACTGTTGTATATCTCTCGTTTGTGGTCAATCTACTTGGTCAAGGCAAGAGAATCTGTTCTGGTGGATAAAATTACCATGAGCGGGGGGTACATTATGCTTGGGCCTGTATCGTGAACCATCTACTGCGAAGCCCACTCTAGTCCAACTCTGTTCCCTCCCCACAATTGGATTACAAACATTAGGATAGAAGTGTGAGAAGGACACTAGTTCAATGTTGGAATTGTCAGGCCTTACTAACCAGTTACAAATATATGGGGCAACCAGTGGGCTTTTGAAGCTGACTATGATACAGTCCCCCGCCCTATTCTTAGGGGTAAATCCAATCCATGGAATCCTTCTGACCATCAGAACATCTCCTTTTAGGTTCGGGGGGAGGGGCCTGTTGATGTTGAGCCAACTGATTACCTTGTTGTGGAGCGAGTCCTGTGGCTCTCTTGTGTCACCAGTGAGCTCAGGGACTCCCACCATAATCGCCGTGTATGCCACTGCCTCGGGGGGAAGATTGACCGCCCTGCGCCTAGCGTTAGGGCTCATAGGGCGGCCAATGTGTCAGTTGGCAGAGCTCCCCTCACCTGTTTGTTGGGGGGGTGTGGGTTGCTTCGATCTTCTTAGCGCGGGAACAGGGGGCCTAGGCATTTGGGATGATAAAGAGGGTAATTGGGGAGCAGGACTACCAGTATTGCTATGTTGTACCCCTGCCTGGACTAGTACCACATTTGGGGGCTGGGTGCTTGTTACAGCGGAAGGAGGTCTATTCCCCACAGAATCCCGAGGGCCCGTATGTGCATTTGGACCCACCCCTGGACCAGGACTATTTCTTTTGTGAGCAGTTTCTAAAGCCATGAGTCTAGCTTCTATGGAGTCCAGTTTTGCAGACAAGGGATTCAATAAGTTCTTAAGGATATCCGTGAATGAGCTGATGACCAAGTCTGTGGTGTTAGGAGGGGTCCCGCCGAAGATAAATGGCCCTGAGCACACTGGTACAACTGTAGCTGGTGGAAGGCCGGAGTGATCAGACCCAGTTCCCGGCGAAATGACCTCAGGAGAGGCCGAAGTGTCCGTACTGGCATCCAGATTTGGCTTGGTTGTATCCACTTTGGCCCTTTTTGCCCCTCTTAACTTCCTTGACCTTTTCCTTTTCGGTGGGTGGTCCCCTCTACTGTTTGCGGGTTCTGTTGGGACTACAGCCTGACCCACATCCTGCGACTCAGATGTTTCCGCACAGTCCACATTGGAAGAGGGATCTACAACCCCAGAGAGGCGTAACAACTCTCTATCCCTCTGGAGATTTGACGGGGTCCTAAGTTGCTGTAGGACAGATTCAATAGTCTGGTCAATACTATCCATGAGTGACAGGTGGGTGGCGTCAAGAAGTAATGGAGTGCTAGCATCAATTGAGGAATCCGGGGAGTCCACTGACAAATTTTCTATAGCCACCTCAGGGTGGGTGTCTAGCACTAATTGGCCTTTATTGGCCACAGCACTAGCCTTTGGGAAAAAAATTTCCAAGGTGCTAGAGCACTGTTGGACAGCCTTACTCCTAGATACTCTGGTAGCCATGGAAGATGGAACACACAGGGGCCCAAGCTAGAGAGGGAAAGGTCATGGCAGGGAAACGTCGTCAGAGGGGAGGCCCGGTCCGGTCTCTTCCGGCCTCTAACGGCCTAAAACGGCCCGCTCTTTGCCCGGTCTTCGCCCGCTCGCGTCCCGCGGGCCGGGAATGAAAATCCACCTATATGGTTCCTGTTAGTGTAGCCACACCCCTATTTTCAGGGGCCAGGGAGGAGTCGGCGGGAAGAGGACCAGCTGTGGCAGATTATCGCACTGCCCGCTGGTCCTCGCAGTCCCGCAGCCCTGCTGGAAAGCGGCTTAGTCCCTGGTCCGTCGGTCTGAGGCTCCCCACAGGCAGAGGTGCAGGAAGGCAGCAAGCACTCGAGCGGCTCCCGCGGAGCGGGGGCCGCGAGGCGTGGGGTCAAGCTCCAATGCGAGGGAACAGATGAGAAGGAGCGTCCTGCAGCAGCCCGTCCGTTCAGCAGCCCGTTTGGGAGGTCGATATACTCAACAGGGGCAACATATTGTGACTACTAAGGTCTATCGATAGTCTAAAGAAAATAAAAAACACCGACCTGGAGTCAGCTGAGTTCAAAGCATCACCTGATTGCCCTGGAACAGAGTCAATGAAGACAGTCAGGGCTACACCAGACTTAGCCGAGAGAGTCCTAAAGGAACAAACCAGATTCAACACATGGGACATCAACCTTCGGTCACTTGCAAAACCAAGGTATCCTGACCCCTTATTGGCCGATTCAAAGAGTCAAGATGAACACCCTAGCTCTGGACAACTTAGCCCACGATTATTCTCAGTACTGCGAGGGGCACGCAGCAATAGCAATGAGCACGGGTAAAATGGAGAACATAATGACCAAAGTGCTCACTCAGCTAGAAGCAAGGCCATACTGGAGTGGAGCAGGGTTTCAAGTACAATATACTACAAACCTGAAAGACCGTGACACTCCAAACTCAATGCATCCTCACGCAAGAATTCCTTGAAAATCTGTTCCTGGAACATCAATGGCCTGGGAGATAAGACCTCGGATCCAGAACTACAAACTAATCTGCAGAAATTAGACATCAAAACCCTCCAAGAAACATGGAGCGGAGTACTAACTGCAATGCACGGTTTCAACTTGCTCTATCTACCGGCAATAAGAACCTCCAAATTTGGCCACAATAAGGGAGGCCTAGCGACAAACAGCTCCTTAAGTAGCTCAGAGGGAGTCAACAATTGAAGGAAGAACTAGTAAAAATAATTACAGAAGAGAAAGCAGATAGTTGGATAATCACAGGGGATTTCAATCTAAACATGCTTAGTAAAAGAGCAGATTATATTTATTCAGAAGAGGATCCATTTGCTTGGGAGGAAATGCCTCATGACAACAACACCGAGGGTATACCCACAAAAACCTCGACAAATCTACTGGCATTCCTTGAGCAACTAGGCTCTTGTGCATTAAATGGTAGCTTTCCTGGAGATCACCCACAGACAGCAACATTTAACAACGCTATAACAAGGACCACAATTGATTATACCTTCTGCTCTCGCTGCATGTTCTCAAAAGTAAAAGATTACTGTATTGGAAGTGTGGATTTTAGTGATCATCTAGCCCAGGAAATCACGGTAGAAGTGCCAATAACACGCAAATTGCCCCCAGCAAATACACTCGGCTTAGAATTCACTAATAACGAGAAAAGAGTAAGATGTAGTACCAAAGACCCCGTAAGCTTCCTTTCCTTTGCAAAACAACTCTTGGAAGAAGCGGAACCCAGATACCCAGAAAAATCCGGTGGCACAAGTCATGGTAAATCGTTCCCCTTCGCTAGAGATTAGAATTGGGAGGGGTACCAGGCAGGGGTGCCCCCTCTCACCTTTGCTCTTCGATATGTACATTGAGCCGTTAGCCATAAAACGAAGTCAATGTCAGGATATTAGCCCTTTTCAATATAATGGGTGGGGAAAAAAACCGAAGGGGCATATTACCAAGCAAAAGCGATAATTATCGCTATGCATGGTTAGCGGGTAAAATTATATCGCCAAGCACCGAGGATTTTTACCGCTGAGATACCTTGATATTATCAAGGTTTATCTCAAAAGTGGTAAAAAATACCGCGAAATGCATGAATATTGCTAAAAAATCAACGATATTCATGCATTATCGTGACAATGCTCTTAGCCATGTTATCCACCTTCCATTGGATAACATGGCTAAGAACTGCTTTTGGCAGGCGTTAGCTTTTGGAGATATTCGTGCTATTTCCAAAAGTAGATAATAGCGATGTTAGCGACGGTTTCCAGTCGCTAACATCTTGGCAGGCCCACTTTGCATGTCATTAGCGATAATTATCGCTGACATGCAAAGTGGGCCCCAAGATGATCGCGATCTCCTTAAAGCTGTCGCTAACTGGTGTTAGCGACAGCTAGGTAATAAGGCGATAAAATTATCGCTGCTTTAGCGGGAAAAATTCCAGCTAAAGCGGCGATAAGGCCCTTGGTAATATGCCCCTAGGTCTATATGCGGATGATTTAATGAATTTCACGGGTCATCTGCAAGAATCAATAATTGCCATCTGGGATACTCTAAAAAGTTTTGGGGAGATTTCAGGATATGCAGTTAACCAATCCAAGACAGAAGTGATGCAATGGAACACACATTACACTTGTGATCAGATTCGACAAAGTATCAGATATTTGGGGATAGAAGTAGTGCAGAACATCAATTTAATTGCGAAAGTAAATTTTGATAAGATAACATCTACGGTCAAGTCTCAACTTCAAAGATGGGATTCACTGCCCCTGTCTTTTTTAGGTAAATCGAATTTGCTAAAAATGGCAATTCTTTCTAAATGCACTTTTATTTTTAATTCTATACCCCTGGAATTCAGGAAAGAATGGATAGCTAAGATACAAGGCCTGTTTTCAAGTTTCATATGGGCAAAAAAGAAACCCCGGATAGCTTGGCGAAAGCTCAGGGAGAGAAAGGAGGATGGGTGAGTAGCCACACCGGATCTTCTGCAATATCAAAGGGCATTCCACTTAAAAATCTTCAGGCAATTGTTAGGGAATTGCATCTCTTATACACCTTTATTTAAGGCTTTGACTATAGGCTTTCAGGACCAAGCCCGGTATTTTTTGTTTAAATTTGGGGACCCAAAATTTTTTAAGAAAGTCAAATTAAAGATTTTATTAGCAGCATGCAAAGGATGGTATCAAATAAGAACATCACAACGTATACACTATTACAGTACACTTGCCCCTATTTGGACCTCACCAGGCACACCAAAGTGTCTTCAAGATTCTTTAGCGGTTCCAATTCAAGCAAACGGAGTAGCAAGATGAGGCGAGCTGTTGGAAGGATCGGCAGAAACTTCAGGATATTACAAGAGGGGCTGTATCTAATCTATACTACTATTATAAAGGAAGAACTTTGAGGCTTTGAGGCGGGTAAACTCGGGAACTACAGCGCCAATTCACACACCGAATACATCGTTGGAATCCTCAGGGTGTGCAGATGGACATAGGCTATATAAATGTTAAAAATACGTTATATTAAAAAAATTTACATTGAAAAAAAAGTAGTCCCCTTGAAGGAGCGCCGGCCTGCTGACGTCGTCCAGGAGCGCGAGGAACGCGAGGAGGAGCGGCGGACATGGCGCGGGCGAGGAGCACTGACGAGCGGCACACAGGCAGTGAGCAGCAGCAGACCGGCGGAGCGGCGAGGAGCACTGAACTGAGGAGCGGCGGCTGAGCGGCGGACATGGCGTGGGGGAGAAGCACTGACGAGCGGCACACAGGCGGTGAGCAGCAGCGGAGCAGCGGAGCGGCGAGGAGTACTGAACTGAGGAGCGGCGGCTGAGGTAAGGCTCCGGGGGACAATGCCGGGGCAGGCGGGGCTCGGGGCACGCGGGGGATGGGGAGTTACAACAAAAAGGCTCCGGGGGACAATGTCAGGGAGGGGGGGGGGGGGTCGGGACAGGCGGGGGACCCTCTGGCATAATTGTGCTCAAACTCCCGCCGGCCGCTCCATACTCTGTGAACTCCTACTCTTATTCCTGCAACCTCTGCTCATCCTCACCTACCTGCAAACAGAGCGCCAGAGCCCCATTTACCCAGAAAGCTCCCCAGTGCCTCAGACGCTGCTGCTGGCCACCACTGCAACACTGGGCCTCTGGCATAAATGTGTGAGGTAAACCTCTGGAGGACAATGTCCGGGCAGGCGGGGGTCGGGGCAGCCGGGGGACGGGGAGGACGGGGGCCCGGGCTAATGGCCAATGTCTGGGCAGGCGGGGGTCGGGGAAGTCTGATTGCTCCCGGACAAGGTCGGGACGGGCTGCTAGTTTCAAATATTACCAGTTATCAAGTTGGGCCAAATCTCTTAAAAATCTTGGTAAGTGCAATGAACTTTTTGAAAAGAAGGCAGCCACCACAAACATTGAAAGTAAAGAAATAGCTGTATGTACAGGATGCTAATTCAGCCTCTGGAAGAATCTCAGCAGTGGTTCTATGCGATTTGGAGGAGAGAGCTGCCAAACTACGATCGGGAAACCATATGGCAAGTATCTTTTGCGGTTCTATTGCAGAATGTTAAGGCTGCTTCGTTAAAAAAAAAAATCATTTATTTACTCTCCATATCTCCATAAAGCGTATTGGACCCCAAGAAGATTATCTAAGATGGGCTCTAAAAATGCGATCTGCCAAAAGTGTGGGGAAGCAGATGCAGATGACGTGCACATGTTCTGGCGATGTACATCAATACAAGGCTTTTGGAATAAAGTAGGCGTAACAATTTCCAGCATTGTGGGGTTTGAAGTTAAGGTGAGTCTTTCTCAAGTAATTTTTGGCATGACCCCGGATGAGGAAGTCACAATCCAGATATCTAAGAATCACAAAATGTTAATGTTTGTGCTTTTTTTACTGGCGCGCAGGGATTTATGTATCAAATGGATTTCCCCTGTTTCCCCACTAGAGTGTGAATGGGTTAACTCAATACATAGATTTGCAAAATTAAATAGAGCGATAAGCGACACGAAGAAAACTGCATTTTGGAAGATTTGGGATGAATGGTGTAATAGAGATGATTACATAATTGCTTAAAGATATTTATAAGAGCAAGAGCAAGAATTATTATACCTTTAAGTCTGGTCCGGGCCTCCCCTTTTCTTTCTTTTTTTCTTCTTTTTTTTTGGAGTCCTATGATTATGTTGGTAGCCGAACAGGCCAGGAAAAGCCTATTGTGGGTTGGACCGAAATTCCTGGGGCAGAGATATCTGCAGGACCTGTAAGAGTGGAGAACATTTGAAGGGGGGCATGCAGAATTGCGAGGCTTGGGGGGGAATGAGGCCCCCTTATGTGAAGGTAATTCGCATCTCCTCTGTAAACAGAGTGTTCGGAGGTCTCTACCCTGGAGTGCCTGGGTACAAACAATAAGAAAACTCCGGCCACTGCTGATTTCTTTGCATTGTACTTACTTCAAAAATCTCCTAATTACAAAAGGGCTAGAAACAAATGAGGACACAAAAAGAAAAAAAGAATGTGAAAGAAAACATTCAGTGTTTGAAAATAAAACCCTCACTCATCAACATAGTTGAAGACATGCTTCATCATAGGGTTTTATACCAAGGAGACCAGGTATCTCCTTGGTATGCTACCACATCTGTGTTACAGCGGAGAAGATTTCAAACATACGGGAGAAGTGTAAGTAATTAGAAGTGTGTGATTTAAAAAATGACTGACTATCCTCCAAAAAGAATTTTAATAAAAAGTCAGACCCTCATTGCTAAAAATTAATAAATCGGACATCATTGACCATCAATTCGATTCAAATATGTCCTATGTGAATTAAAAGGTCGACATGTTTCTGCTTTAGATTGCTACTTTAGTCAAGCTTTCATTATGATCAGAAGTGATTATGAAATTCCCAGGCGGTATACGCACCCTAAGGCGTACCCTAACCTTGGGAATATCTGTGTAGTGGTGTTAAACTCACGGTTTTACCCGGTTGTAGTATAGTCTTGGAACTCCCAGACCCTACCAATCTGTAAGAATTTTTTTTTGGATCAAACAGATCTGAATCAACAGGTATACATGAACTTCAAACATAATATACCACAGTTGTATTCTCACCCAAATTACTGAAATTCCTGTGCTGTGTAAATTGCCACAACAAGGTTACTAGTGATTAAGGGACTCGTCTGATTTTTTTTTAAAATCAGGTTAGGTTTATTACCATCTGCATACCATCTGCCCTCATGGCTACGCCCTCCGAAGCCAACAATTTGCCGTCTTTGCAGGGAAGGAGATGAGGACATAGTCCTCATTATAACCTTATGCCGGGAACTGATGCAGGAGCGCCGGTCACTACTTAGACCTATCTTTAACAGGAAACAAATACAGTCATGCAGACAAGTGGTGCTTGCAAGCTTCCCTGGTGAAGATATTCAACTAAGCTGCTGCCTAGTAAAAATTTTAACTGCTGCTGATTTCAAATTGAAACGGATACCGCCAGATCATCAGAGAAGTTGCACTGGAACTGGGATGGAGCCGGACTGTTAACCCTTTGAGTAACAACAGTAACAGCGCTTTGCGCACAAAGCCTTAGGCACTTTTGCAAACTCAAGCTCCAAGGATAAGCATCTACAGGCTAACGTTCGGACATTTTTGTACAAAGCAATTAATGTTCATGCGGCACTAAGCACTTTAAACTTGCACCTATTTGCCTGCCCTCATTCTGTAGCAAAGACTTTGACAAGGGGGGTAACTATCTCATGAACAGCTGCTAACCTCCACAAACAAAAAAACAATAAAAGAAGAAACAGGATAATGGGTCACCAAGACCGGGGGAGTGGATCTTATCTGTAATTTTAATGTGTGTTCTTAACTGTGGCTATCAGCCTTTTAAATTGATGTTTTACTGTTTATAAGAGATGGCCAACTTTTGTAAAGGTTTTAATTAACTGCACAATAAACATATTACTCACAAGGTGGCTGCAGTTATAGGTCAGTAGGACCGCTTGTAGCACTCGGTATGTACTTTGAGTAACCCTACTTTAGACCAACCCTGCAAACATACTGCGTAGCTCCTTAGAACTTTATTTTTATGTTATTTCTGATTCTACCTGCCTGCCTATATGTATTGTTTTTAAAAATAGGAGTCACCTCCAACATAATCCTTAGCGTCCAAAACTGTTAGTTGAAAACTATATGAAGTGCTTGATTTGCTTGCTAAATAACAGGATGTCAATTATGATCATTCGTGGTCTGATGCCATATACTGACTCGAATATATTTACCTACAGGATCTATCCATATAGGCAACCATCCAGTGCCTTTATAGGAGAGACTAAAAATCTATTAGTCTTGAAAAAGATGGCATACGAATAAATAAAAGCCATCGAAACGTGTCAACGCTCACTGTGGCAAAATCCAACCACCCAACTCACCCCAAGAACAAAAAGAAAAAAAGTCAAGTCTTGGATCGAGTTTAAACAAGGGTTATGATGTGCATTTCCGAATGACAAATTGTGGATTTTCTTTTTACATATAGAAAAGGTTTTTTTTAATTTGTTGAATTACAGTACAAGTATTTGTTTATGCATATGAACTGTGAATGAGTTTTTGTAATCAATGCAAAGGGTCTTTTTTTATGAAAGAATAATGTTTTTAATATGTTTTTATTGTGTCTTTGAATAAAATTTGCATATTTTATATATAAAATTGTTTTTGTTTATGCTTTTGCTTAGTGAAGCTTTGTGTCCAAGACCAATATATGGGCAAACGCAGTCAGTTACTCACCCAAGGGAAATTGTTCACTCTATTGTTTTTAAAAATAACAGCTCTAACAGAGCACAAAATATGCTGGGTAAAGCTTACTTTGTCGTACGTATGGTAATTAGATGGTTCCATGTCACAGGGACACCACCTTACCATTCCTGGACTTTTCTTTTACATATAAATGTTATCAGGTGAGCAGGTTCATTTGGTAAGACTGCAGCTCACAGAATGCAGTGATATGAGAAAACATAATCTAGAAATGGAAAAGTTGTTTCCAAATGACATGGAGTCATCTGGTTACTCGAATCATACCTTATGTTGAACTCTAAATCCACTACTTCCCGAAATAAGCATAAGGGAGGTTCTGGCAGTGTCCTACCAAAAGAACTGCTGAAGAGAGTCTAGAATAGGTTGAGTTTGTGATGGGTCTACTGTTCACCTGCAGTCTCCTACAGGTGCTGCTGAAGAAAGAGTAAAATAGATTGGGTTTGTGAGAGAGTGTTCAGTGTTCACTTGCCAGCCGTCTACAGGTGCCGCTGGAGAGTCTAGAATAGATTGGGATTGTGAGAAAGTGTTCAGTGTACAGAAGCTGCTGGAGATTGGGGAGAATAGGTTTGGTTTGTGATGGGCCGATTTTTCACCATCAGTCTCCTGCAGGTCCTGCTGTAGAGAGTGCAAAATAGGGTGGGTTTGTGATGGGTCTATTCTTCAACACCAGTCTCCTAAAGGTACTGCTGTAGAGAGTCTAGAAAAGGTTGGGTTTATTATGGGTCTACTGTTCACTACCAGTCTCCTACTGGCACTGCTGTAGAGAGTCTAGAATAGGTTGGATTTATTTTAGGACTACTGTTCATCAACAGTTTTCCACTATGGCTGCTGAAGAGGGAGTAGAATAGGTTGGGTTTGTGAGAGGGTGTTTAGTGTTCACTTGCCAGACGTCTACAGGTGCTGCTGGAGAAAGTTTAAAACAGGTTGGTTCTGTGAGAGTGTTCAGTGTTCACCCGGCAGCCTTCTGTAGGTCCTGCTGGAGATGGTGTTAAATAGTATGGGTTTGTAAGACAGTGTTTAGTGTTCACTTGCCCACTGTCTACAGGTGCTGCTAGAGAGAGTGTAAAACAGGTTGAGTTTGACAGGGAGAGAGTCAAGGTATGGCTGACCTTATTCACAAAGGCGTGTTGTTGCCAGATACATGTACACACTCTTGCTAGCAGTACTAACAGTGTCACACAGGGCCCCCATCTTTCCTTTGTAATGCTTTTTATGTTACCATTTCTTTAACGTTTTACATCACAAGACCTTGATTTACAAACCTGTGTTGAATATACCCAGCTAGCAGCCCATCTGGACATTCCCATGAGGGGGCCTGATCCAGTCAGGTATTGCAATCAGTGACGATGATTAAGTGTTGATAAAAAAGTTCGACATTGAAATCCTCCGACTTTGAGTCTCTGTGCCCTGCCCTTTAAGCTTTGACTAACCGATAGTGTTGCACTGTGCTCCTCCCACCTCCCCGATGAAGAAGACCCTAGACATACAATTCAAACATTCTCTCTTCATAAATAAAAAAGAATCACAGAAAAGCTGAAAAAATGTGAGTGAACAAATCAATCCAGATTTATTTCGGAATTAATGAATATTCCACAGAATTGATACAATATTAGTACAGAAGAATAAGTCAATGACCAAAATGCATTTTAACATTAACTAATCAATTCATAAACACTGGTAGCAAACAAGGAACTGATGCTTCAAAAGTATAAGATACATCCTACATCTAAAAATGATTATATGTTTGATCAATATTCAAAGATGCACAGACTGACTAAGAAGATTCCAGAGTTAACAACACAAATAGTTAAAGGAAACCTGCAGAAATATGTTACCAGAAGCATTCTCCAACCTATGGGTGACAGGAATTCTTTGACTAATGAAGGAACTTTTTCACCTTAAACTCTCTAGTTTCAGTTTGTTTCATATGTTTGGCTACTTACTACAGAACGTCCGAATGAGTGAGGTTAGGAGGAAAGTTAGATTCTCCCACTAACTTTCTTAAGAAAAATATATTTTTATTCTAAGGTCACTGGTACATTTAAAATGTAGCTCAGCACATAATTGTTGGCAATTTGCTGCCCTGTTAACCTTTTATCTGTTGCCTCAGAGTCAGCAACTAGATGTCACAGAAATTGACGACCTCTTTATTCTGTACATTGCAGTAAAAGATAAGGACCGTTGCCTTGTTACTCAACCAATCCACCTTTCAATTCGTTGGAACATCCCGAGTGCCCTCAGCTTAGGTTGGGAAGTCAGTTCTCGGTGTATACCCACCATTTCATACAGGGTAGGTAGCAGAGTCGATAGGAAGCTGTCTTTTTTACTTGTTATGTTATGTTATGTTATGTTATGGTATTGGGTGTCTTATAAAGCGCTCGGCTACTCTGGCAGAGTGTCCCAGCGCTATACAGATCTGTAAGTGTGGCCAGAGTAACGCAGACAGACTATAGGCCAAAAAGCCAAGTCTTCACTCCTTCCCTAAAGGACAACAGATTATCGAGTTTCCTAAGGGAAAGGGGATGTTTGTTCCAGAGTTGAGGGGCCAGCAATCTGTATGAACGACCACCAATGCGCGCGCGTTTGGTGGCTGGGACAATAGCCAATGCTTGTGAGGACGATCGAAGAGATCTAGCGGGAAAATAGAACTGGACTCTTTTCCTTAAGCAGACAGCACCAATACCATGCAAGGATTTAAAGGCCATGGTGAGAGTCTTAAAATGGATACGTTTCCGCACTGACAGCCAATGTAGCGAGTTCAGGAGAGCTGGGGTATGGGCCCTACGGCTGAGGCAAAAAATGGCCCTGGCCGCCGAGTTCTGAACCGATTGGAGTCGTGCAAGAAGGTAATCCGGAAGGCCCAAATAGAGTACATTGGCGTAATCAAGCCAAGAGCCGATCAATGCCTGAACCGTAATTCTCCTGTGGGTATGGGAGAGAAAGGGAAGGAATTTCCTAAGGGTTCGTAACAGGGCAAAACACTGGCCGACTAAATTAAGAATCTGGGGTTTGAGGGTTAAGCCGTTATCAATTTTTACACCCAGATTCTTCGCCAACGAGGTGGCTGATGATGGAGGATGCATATCAGCAGGCCACCAGGATTTCCAACGGGCATCAGGGGGGCAGCCTTGAATGTCATTAGTCCACAAAAACGTCCACAGAAAACATGGCAGGATGGACCGAACTCTGGCTTCATAGATGTGTTATGGTCTTTCTAGCATTTAACAGCTACTAAAGGTTTAATTTCCAAGTTCCTAAAGTGGCCTTGTCCCAGTTTACCAAATGTACACCTAGCTTACTAGCCTTCATCTCACACCAGCTTAATTAACATTTTGACTAGCATCTTAAGGAGAACAAGGGGCATAAAAAGGTTTACCCACACAAAAAACAAATTCAATCATTACTATATGTCAATTCTTTGTGTCAGATGTTTTGATTCTCTAGAATTATCAAATGTGTCAGACTCACTCTAGTAAATGTTTGCCATTGTATTAATTAGGTCTTGGCACTAGACTGCATGTATTCACTGTCTCGAAAAGAGACATGCTGTATCTTCTTTGTTGGCTTTGAGCCCGCCCACAGGCTTCCCATTTCCTGGCTCCATCATTGCTCCATTATCTGTTCTTCCCATTTGTCCATGACATGCACAAGTCAAGCCTTTCCCAGTATTTTGCCCTCCCCGAAAGCAAAGACCAACAGTTTCTAAACATATCAGCAGCTATTTTAATCCATTGTTTTGGGACTTCTTTATTATTTTTTAAAATAGGTGACCGGTCCTGCCACATGGTAAACCAAAGATGAACTGCTGAGAGCCTGGCAGGAGCTGCCGCTTCCCTTGCCAGTTTGAGATGTTTGTGGCCACTTGCTCCGGGGCACACCGAGGATGCCATGGCTGCCTTGGCCGGTCCTCGCATGTCTGGCACAGCCCTGAACCCTACACAGCGCTTCTTGGAGCAGAAGAGGAGTTCAACCTGCTGCCCCAGAAAAACATGAACAAAGGCTGAGCAATCCTACCACAAATGGGTAACCCTCGCTCATTTGGCATAGGACAGATGTTTACGGTTTACATGGCAAAAGCCACAGGTTTTTTCCTTTTTTTTTTTTGGAACTTCCCATGTAGGTTCTTTAGCAGGCACATTGTATTGCAATTGAAACACAATGCATGTTACTATGAGTAATAGTTGAGGTTTTTTGATGCGTGTTACACTAAGCAGTGTGTATTTTTCTCCGGCTTAGCTGTGCAGTCACTTATGTTACAGCTGCCGCAAGCAGCCGGTTCTTCAGAAAGACACAGTAGATTGAACCCAGTAATTAATGTGAGCTAAAGCACCGCATGGAAAAGGGGTGTGTTCCAAAGCCACTGAACACCAAAGGCAACAACTTAGAAAGAGCAGTGATGGCAGGTAGAATGAAGCCAGACATTGCCCGGGTCCATGGAGGCCACAGATGGAATAGAGATTGGCAACCCTGTAAACTGTGTGGTCTGTTTCCGTTGACAGTTCCTCTGAATTGTGATAAAATTGTTTGAGCTCTCAGATACATACTTTCCTTACCTCGAGCACATCAGATCTTAATGGCTGTGGTCTCACCCAGGTTCTCAGCCTGGATGTTGGGTATGTGGAACCAAAGAAGCAGCTGTTACCTATGGTTTCATCTTTAGTACCATTGACAATGCCCTTGCAACACCTAATGTCAGGTAATCAGAAGGCAACACAGCCCTAGTATCCGTTTAATTTTGTACTTTCCACTACATTCCATTGCCATCGCCCTTCTGCTGCAAATAGGTTGTGGTGGGGTAATGGTGTGACCATGGTTCACATGCCACGCGGACTGGAGTATGTGAAGTCACCTCGGCTGCTTCTGGATTTTGTTGAACTAATACCTGTGTGATGTGGTTTCTAGTTGACTGGTCTGTGACAACATTCACTTTGGTTTAGTCTAACATCAACGAATCGCTATGTTATTTGACAAAACATTGACTTCCTCAAATCTCACTCCTGTGGATTTTTCGACCGTGGTTTCTGGGTTTAATGTTACAGTCTGTGGTTTCTGAGTTTTGCTGCTGATTTTAATGCTGTTACTGCTTCTAAGAGGTCTGATGCCTCCTTTCAATGGGATTTTTTTTTGGCCCCCTTCTACCCAGTTGCCTTTTCCTCTCTTCCCGTCTGTTTCATACACCTGCCCCTTTCCCATGTCACCTTTCTTTCTGTCCCCTCTTCATCCTTCTGCTCAGTCTTGCTAACTCCCTCGGCCTACCTGTCTGCTCCAGATCCCTTTCAAACCTTATATTTTCTCTTTCCTCCCAACATTGTGCCCTTCCTAATCCAAATCTTCCACATAGCCCTGATGTTTCCCTTCTTGAATCAGCTCTTTCCACAGCCTCCTTCATACATCACCCCCTTACCTGTCCCCACCACATTTATTTTCCAGTTTCTTGTTTTCTTCATTCCCCTTCTGTCTACTCTTGCTCTACCCTCCCTATTGCTCTCCTATCCGCTTCTCTTTTCCTTCTTCCAATCACTTTACCTCCCACCTCGACGGCTACGATTCATGCTCCCATGTCCATCTGTCCCTGCTACATCACCACTTACCCCAATGCTGCAGGTGATGCCACCCCTCTGCCGTAAGCTCACAGACGACTTAACAACATTAACATTGACAAAGACAATAGCTCTCATGTTGCATAGAACAATTGGCTATGCCAATGCTTGTTTGTAAATATGGTGCCCCGAGTGTAGAAATATTGGAATGAAAATGCACCCAAAATTAAGAAATCTGAACACAATAACATAAACATATTTGAGCAGATTAAACTGAGGGAGCATCACGTTCCGTGCGCCAATCATACACACTCAAAGACAACAACGATTCTCAAAATAATTCAGGGAATATTCTCTTCAGAATCTCAGCAGAGCTTGTGATGTAACAAACACATACATCAGTACAGACTACTTGCTTACCCATGTCTTGGCCTAGTACAGGAGGGCTTTTAGTTCCATTACAGTCAATTATACATTTAAAGTTAAGGTCCCGTAGCACTACTGAATTATCCCCAAAGAATTCTCTTTTACTAGTTATGTACGACAGCTCAAACAGAGTCTACTCAGTACACCAGTGGAGTGGCTCCATAGATTGCCATTGCTCGAATTTTAGCACTGTATATTCTTACCGGGACTTTGAGGAACAGCCTTCCATACTATGAAAAAAATGCTGAAAAACTCAGTTAGACCTAGATATGGGTACACCGACATTCAATCAATCAATCAGAACATTTGTATGGCGCACTACTTACCTGTGAGGGTCTCAAGGTGCTGGGGAGAGGAGGGGGTGCTGCTACTGCTCGAATAGCCAGGTCTTGAGGTGTTATCTGAAGGTTAGCAGGTCCTTGGTCTGCAGTAGGAGGGTGTTCCAGGTCTTGGCATCGAGGTTGAGAATGATGTGCCACCGGAGTTCGCTCTTCGGATGTGGGGGACTGTGGCGAAGGCATAGTCGGAGGAGCAGAGCTGGAGGTTGGTGGAGTAGAAGATGAGTCGTCTGTTAAGGTATGCTGGTCCGGTGTGTGGAGTGCCTTGTGCGCGTGGGGGAGGAGCTTGAAGGTGATCCTCTTGTTGACGGGGGCCAGTGCAGGTCTCTCAAAGGGGTGTGATCTGGCTGCGGAGAGGGATGTCAAGGATCAGGCATGCAGAGGCGTTTTGAATGCGTTGAAGTCGTTTTCGGAGATTGGCCGAGGCTCCTGCATAGAGGGCATTTCCGTAGTCCAACCAGCTGCTGACGAGGGCCTGGGTTACCGTTCTTGGATTGGTGGGGATCCACCTGTAGATCTTGCGGAGCATGCTGAGGGTTTTGAAGCAGGAGGATGAGATGGCGTTGACCTGCCTTGTCATCGAAAGAGAGGAGTCGAGGATGAACCCTAGGTTGCGTGAATGGTTGGTGTGTGTTGAAAATGTTCCCATCGGCCACCAGGAGTCGTCCCAGGCCAAGGGGGTGGAGCCAAGGTTGAAGACTTCTGTTTTGTCCGAGTTTTGCTTCAGCCAGCTGTTCTTCAGCCACTCGGCGACAGCTTTGATTCCTTCGTGGAGGATGGTTTTGGCGGTGAGGGGGTCCTTGGTGAGGGAGAGGATCAACTGGTGTCGTCGGCGTAGGAGATGATGTTGAGGTTGTGCAGTCGGGCAACGTGGGCGAGCGGTGTCATGTAGATGTTGAACAATGTCGGGCTGAGGGATGAGCCCTGGGGTAAGCCGTAGATGATCTCGGTGACTTCGGAGCGGAAAGGGGGGAGTCGGATGCTCTGGGTTCTACCGGAGAGGAAGGAGGTGGTCCAGTCTAGAGCCTTGTCTTGGATCCCAGCGCCGTGGAGGCGTGTGCGTAGGGTGCGGTGGCAGACAGTGTCAAAAGTGGCTGACATCTCCAGGAGGATGAGGGCCGCGGTTTCTCCGTTGTCCAGCAGGGCCCTGATGTCATCGGTGGCGTCGATGAGGGCAGGTGCTGTGGTTACTGCGGAACCCTGACTGGGACAGGTCCAGCATGCTGTTCTCCTCGAGGTAGCGGGGCAGTTGTCTGTTGACGGTCTTCGCCAGGAACGGGAGCAGGGAGATGGGCCGAAGTTCTTGAGATCCTTGGGGTCAGCCTTGGGTTTTTTGAGTAAGGCGTTGATCTCGGCGTGCTTCCAGCTCTCCGGGAAGGATGCTGTCTCAAAGGAGATGTTGATGGCTTTACAGAGAAGGGGTGCAATGGGGTGCTAGCTTTGTTGAAGATGAAGTGTGGGTATGGGTCTGTTCACGGTGCCATTTCTTCTCTTGCTTTCAGCAGGTCTGTTTGGAGGTCTGGAGGTCTTCATTGAACCAGCTGGCTTTCTTGATGGTGTGTCTGTTGGAAGGTTTCTTGATCCGGACGAGGGTGTTGGCGCAGTCGTCGATCCACTGTCTGAGATTGTGGACAGTGGTGTCGGGGTCGGTGGGTGGGCTCTGGGTGAGGGTGGTGGTTAGCTAGTCTTTGGTGACTTTGCTCCCGCAGGGGATCTGTTGGGTGCGGTGGTGTGTGGTGGATTTCCGGAAGGTGAAGTGGATGCAGCGATGGTAAGTCCAGTGGAGTTCGGTGATGCTGGTCCGGTGTGTGGAGTGCCTTGTGCGCGTGGGGGAGGAGCTTGAAGGTGATCCTCTTGTTGACGGGGGCCAGTGCAGGTCTCTCAAAGGGGTGTGATCTGGCTGTGGAGAGGGATGTCAAGGATCAGGCATGCAGAGGCGTTTTGAATGCGTTGAAGTCGTTTTCGGAGATTGGCCGAGGCTCCTGCATAGAGGGCATTTCCGTAGTCCAACCAGCTGCTGACGAGGGCCTGGGTTACCGTTCTTGGATTGGTGGGGATCCACCTGTAGATCTTGCGGAGCATGCTGAGGGTTTTGAAGCAGGAGGATGAGATGGCGTTGACCTGCCTTGTCATCGAAAGAGAGGAGTCGAGGATGAACCCTAGGTTGCGTGAATGGTTGGTGTGTGGTGTGTGTCTGTAAAGCCCCCGTACCCATCCCTTGGTCGGATCATTTCCTGACGCCCTTTTCGATCTCCATTCCGGGAGCTAAAGTATTAGAAAAAGTGGCACTTCATCGTCCTGGACGGAGATGGGCCAATTTTTCACTCGCCAGGTTCAATGAAGCTCTTATGGTGGGGGATGAACTAAGGGGAACGGATGTGGAAACTGTTAACGATAGTTTGGACCAACGCATTCTAGCCGCCCTAGACCACGTAGCCCCGCTTGCCCAGATTAAAACAGGGGGACGCGCACTGAAAAATGCACCTTGGTTTAGTGAAGAAGTCCGTATGGCCAAATCCAAGTGTAAACGGGCAGAACGGCGCTGGAGAACTGATTTCGCCACACAAGCTAGATTGGACTATGTTTCTAGCAGGCGATATTACCATGGACTAATCAAAAAAGCCAAAAAAATCTACTATAGTACTAGGATTGGGGAAGCCGAAAATTCCTCGAAAGAATTGTTTCTAATATACAAATCCCTCTCAGTGGGAAAGCCTGCAGCAGTTCCAGAGGAACTCTGTACAGTTGACCATTGCAACCGAGTAGCGGAATTTTTTTCCAACAAAGTCGCTACTATATACTCAACCTTCCCCAGTAGGGTTGACATGGACCCCGAGGTGGTAGAGGTATTTAAGGCATGTGATGAACGACGGGTGCTAGCGACATTCGTAACCCCACCCACTGAAAAACTCATTCAGATCTGTGGGTCAATTAAATCAGGCTCCCCTCGTGATCCCACCACTCCTGGATGCCTGATGGGCAGTTTGCATGTCTTGGAGCCTCATATCCGTCGTCTTCTGGATCTCTCATTCGAGACTCATACTGTCCCGGATGCTTGGAAACGAGCGGTGGTTCTCCCCCTTCAAAAAAAGCCCAATGTTAGCTATGATAGGCTAGACAATCTTCGCCCCATCTCCCTCCTGCCATATATGGCGAAGATTGACGAAAAAACCGTGAACCTCCAGCTAATGGGTTTTGTCGAAGAAGCTTCTCTACTCCATGACTCTCAATTTGGCTTCCGTCCTTGCCATTCGACGGAGTCAGCATTGCTCATGGCAGTGGAAGCTCTGCGACAGGGAGTGGATGAGGGCCAAACCATGGCCCTGATCCTCTTGGACCTAAGCGCAGCATTCGACACTGTAGCTCACTCCACCTTGCTACAGTGTCTGAATGATGGAGGGGTGGCAGGAGCTGCGCTTGGATGGATCCGGTCCTTCTTGACAGGCAGGTGTTTCCAAGTTCGCCAGGGAGAGTGTTACTCTAGGGAGATTGGGTTGGGCCAGGGAGTGCCGCAGGGCTCGTCCCTGAGCCCTACCCTGTTCAATCTTTATGTCTCCCCGCTGGCGACCATTGTTGAAGGCCACGGACTACGTCTTGTGTCCTATGCTGACGACACTCAGCTGGTGGTATCCCTCTCACGCGCACCTGGTCTAATGGCGGACAAGTTCAGAGTCTGCATGCAAGAACTGGCAGCCTGGATGTCCGCCAACTGCCTTAAACTTAATGGCAGCAAGACCGAGGTGCTCGTGGTGGGGGGGGGTCCACCTGTCTGGTCGTCGGCATGGTGGCCACCCTGTCTGGGAGAGGTACCTGCTCCATGTCATGAAGCAAAGAATCTGGGTGTATGGCTAGATGAGGATCTTGCTTTTGACTCCCAGGTTAGTCGAGTGGTGGGGACATGCTTCGGCATTCTAAAAACCATGAGGAAGATCCTGGATTTCCTACCCATTGATGCTCGACGGACGCTGGTGCATGCGTTAGTTACATCTCGCATGGACTATAGCAATCTGCTGTATCTGGGGGCAACGGAAAAGGTTTTAAACCGCCTCCAGGTATTGCAGAACGCTACCGCCCGCCTTGTTTTGAGGCTTCCTAGAAGATCCCCCTCCAGGGCAGCGCTCCAGGAGTTGCACTGGCTTCCGGTTAGGAGTAGGGTGGAATTCAGGGCTCTGGCCACATGCCATCGCATTCTGAGAGGAAAAGCCCCTGCCCCATTACAAAGTCTGGTCACCTGGTATGAGCCCACCAGGAGCCTGCGCTCGTCTTGCACAGGTCTTCTGAAAATCCCCAAAATAAAGAAAACACGAATGGGGGGTAGATCATTCAGATACCTGGCCGCTAAGCGGTGGAATGATCTGCCGATGGAACTACGCATGGAGTTTTCGGAAACCCTGTTCAGGCGAAAACTTAAGACCTATCTCTTCAGACGCTAATTACTGTTGACTGCTCACGGACACCCTACCTACCACAGCGCGGGGACACGCCTTGGGCGTAAACCAGGCGCTTTACAAAACTCCCTAATAATGTGGTTGAATGCGACGTGGCAGCTTGCGGAGAAGAGGGGGTCAAGCGTGTGGCCGCCGGATTGGGTGGGTGTTGTGACGAGTTGTCTGAGTCCAAGGTCGGCGATGTTGTCAATCAGAGTTGTGGAGTTGTGTTCTTTGTTCTCGAGGTGGAAGTTCAGGTCCCAGAGAAGGGTGTAGTCTGTGGAGGAGATGGCGTGTGTATTGACGATGTCGGCGATGGAGTAGCTGAACTGTGATTGGGGTCTGGGAGGTCTGTCGATGAGGGTTCCTCTGAGGGTGGTGTTGGGATCGGTGTAGATCTGGAAATGCAGGTGTTGGCGGTGCTGAGGGTGTTGGTGTTGGTCAAGATTAAGAGTGTTCCTGTTCCTGCGGGATGATCTTGTAGCCGTCCAGGATGGCTATGGCGATGTGGGGTGCCGAGGAGGGGTTCATCTAGGTCTCCATCAAGAAGGCGACATCTGGGGAGGTTGTGTCGAGTAGGTCCCAGAGTACAATGGCGGGTTTGCGGGCAGAGCGGGTGTTGAGAAGGATGCATCTGAGATGGTTGCGTTCCTTCACGGTGTGTGGCTTGGCGGATTGGATGCTGCTGAAGCTGCGGTTCCAGCTTGTGAAGGGTCCTTGGGTGCGCTTCGGGGCAGCCAGAAAGCAGGTGTGTGATCGTCCGGTGTTGAGTGCGTGGAGGATGCTGGGATCGTAGCGGTGTCGGGCATTCCCGGGGTCTAGGGGTTCTGGCACTGGGCACGGTCCAGGCACAGACGGGTGCAGACGGACTTGGCTTAGGCGTGCCAGTAGGGCGCGGCCACCATAAGGGGAGGGGGAGGAGGAAGTAGCATCTGGGAGGTGGGAGCAGACGAATGGGCAAATTGGGGCGGGTCAGCAGGGGACACAACGGCGGGAAAAACGCGGTGAGGAACGGCGAGTGTAAGGAAGGCAAAAGGGCACAGGGCACAGAAGTGGCACAAGAGGGTAAGAGGAGCAATGAAAAACGAAAATAAATAAACAAAAACAACAAAATGCAAAAACATTTACACTAGGCGAAGTAGAGTGAGTGGAGCATCAGGAGACGCAGCTGCAGGAGAACCACGGGAGGAACGGCGGGCAGGGAGAAGGGCACAGGGCAGAGAAACAGAGCAAAAGGGAACAGGGGAATGCAAAAGAGAACAAATAAAAGTACAACATGGAGAAAAACAATTACAAAAGCAACCTAAGGCCTACCACTGACCACCAGGTATGAGGCGCAGGTGGCAGCCTGCGGGTGGAGGAGGGCCTCGAACTCGCGTCGGTGCAGCAGCAGCAGCAGGCTGGGAGACATGAGCGAACAGGTGGTGCTGTTGCAGCGTGGGGGAGCGATCTTCCTGTAAAGGGTCATGGGTCTAGATATGATCGTTCCATGTACACTTTGACTAAAATCCAGCCCTTAAATAACCTTAGCTTTATAACTGTTCACCCTTACATGGTGCCCGTAGTTTTCTGTGAAACTCATTGTACTCGGCTCCTTCATTCGACATCCATCACAGACACCGTATTTCTAGATAAAACACGATCTAACACCAAGTAAATAAAGTAGCATTAAATAGGAATCTAAAGCCAGCATTGGAAAAGCCAATAGATCTCATCTGTGCAAGAGCTTTTGGCTTTGCCAATATGTTTTAGCAATTTGTACACTAGAAAGGCTGCTGTTCAGCATGGCTAAAAGTTAGTATGGTAAAGGAGAGTGGGATGAAGTGGAGTGTCATAAAGTGGCATAGAGTGAAGTTTAACCCCTTGTATGCTGATGACGAACCCCAGCCGTCATGCACTACGGTGCTCGTGTGCTGATGAAGGCTGGGGTTCGTCATGGCCCGCCCCTGTTCAATTGTTTACCGCACAGCGGTGGAAACGGGCCAGCAGCGAAGGGGTTAATGGAGCGGCGTGAAGTGGCGTACAGTAGAGTTGAGGGGTGGAGAGGAGTGGAAAGTCAAGGAGTAGCGTGCCAGGTTGTGGAGTATCATGGATGGAGTAGAGTTTCAGAGTGGAAGGAAGTAGAGTTAAGCAGCGAGAGTGGAGCAAATTGTCAGAGTAGAGTGTTGTGGCATAGAGTATCAGGGAGTATTGCAGCGTGAAGTGACATAGTAGAGTGCTGTAGCAGCAGCAGCAGTAGTACCAATAACATGGTTGGCTCAAGGTCTCTTTTGTACGTATAAATGCTGAATTTGTAATTCAGTAATCTATCATCGAATCGCAAATTGGGTTTGTGTGTGATTCGGTATTAGAAAGGGGTGTGTTTAGGACATCCCTCCCTAAAAGCAACTCAAGATGCTATGTGTGAATGTTGTGCAACCAAAATGTGGTAACATTTGCATTGTGCCGCCAACTACAAGTTGGTGGTAACCCATTTGCATAATCCGAACGGGCCCCAAGGGCCCATTTCCCCTTTGTGAATGTAGGGGAAAACATCTTTTAAGAGCAGGAAGTGGTCTGTGGGACTCTTAAAAAATGAACTGAAAACTGTTCATTTTCCATTTGGTATCACATCCCGTTTTCCTTTCAGGAATACGGCCTGCATTTTCACAACAAATTGTTTTATTTAACAGCAATCACACACATGGTAGTGGGCTAACCTCCACCATTCCTATGATGTTTGCGATTCCCAATGGATCGCAAACTGAAACTTACCTCATGAATATGTATGAGGTTTGTCTATTCACAACCCACTAGGAATCGCTAAATGTGTTGAAATCACATTTGTACATCGCAGTTTGCAATGACCTAACAGAGAATCACTAGAAATCGTTTTAGGTAATCGCAAACCCTATAATACGTACCTATGCCACTAGTTGTTTCAACTTCTGTGTCTCCTAGGATTTGATTTAATGATGATAGCAATGAGCATAATTTCTTCCACATCAAGGCCCCAGAGGCAAATGCTATAGGATTAACCATGAGGGCTACAGCCCACATTTTGCTACTTTCACTTCTTCTGCATTTTTAAATTTTTCTCTGACTGCTGTCACAGAATCACCAAGGTTGCAAAAAAAAACACCAAACACCCCAACCAGCTGTGAATATTCTCCAGTGAGAGCTTGCTAAATTGTTTGGGTGTGTTGGGTTTATATGTTTTATCACTTATCTCTAAGATTAGTCTGAAAATACCCGTTAGTCCAAGCATTGTTCGTAGTGTTGCTTTGACAGGTAGCATGATCAGGTGTCCCTCGATTTCTTTCATTATTAGTCTTTCACCGAATAAAAATCAACAGCATTTATTTCCTTATAGTCCACATTGGGCTAGTCTCCAAACAAGTTTACTAGTATTTCATGTTTTTTCCTAGATGTAGGGAAATTATCAACAGCATGGAATAGACACTTTTATGATTCTGTCCAATTAGTGCAGTGTTTTATCATCTGCTTTGTAACAGCTGGCATGTGAATGTCCCACATAATTGCAATGTTATCCTTTTCTATAATTCCTTTATCCCACATTAACTGCACTTTTTTTGCTGTGGTGCATGTCCACGGATGGGTCAGTATTATTGTTCATGAAATTAAAATTCTTAAAAAATGGACTGATGTCTTTGTAGGTTTGAAAATTGACAAAAGCTTTTCACACATTCATTGCAATGATATGGCTTTTACCCTGTGTGTGTTTGCTGATGTCTTTCTAGATCTGATAATCGACAAAAGCTCCTCACACATTCACTGCAATGATATAGGTTTTCCCCTGTGTGTGTTCGCTGATGCTGTTTTAGATCTGATAATCGACTATACCTCTTCACACATTCAGTACAATGATATGGTTTTTCCTCTGTGTGTTTTCGCGGATGTCTTTGTAGGTCTGATAACCGACTACAGCTCTTCACACATTCACTGCAATTATATAGGTTTTCCCATGCTTGTGTTCGCTGATGTCATTGTAGGTCCGATAATCGACTAAACCTCCTCACACATTCCCTGCAATGATATGGTTTTTCCCCAGTGTGTATTCTCTGATGGTGTTTTAGGTTTGATAAATAAAAAAACATCTTCTCACATTCACTGCACTTGAATGGTTTTTCTCCTGTGTATTCTCCGATGCAGTTTTAGGTCTGAAAATCGACTAAACCTCTTTACACATTCATTGCAGTTATATGAGTTTCCACTGTGTGTTCGCTGATGTTTTTGTAGGTGTGAAAATTGACAAAAGCTCTTCACACATTCACTGCACTGAAATGGCTTTTCCCCTGTGTGTGTTCGCTGATGTATTTGTAGGTTTGATAGTCGACTAAACCTCTTCACACATTCACTGCAATGATATGGCTTTTCCCCTGTGTGTGTACTCTCATGTTCTTTAAGGTGTGATAAACGACTAAACCTCTTCACACATTCACTGCAATGATATGGCTTTTCCCCTGTGTGTGTTCGCTGATGTCTTAGTAGGTCTGATGATCGACTAAAGCTCTTCACACATTCACTGCAATGATATAGGTTTTCCCCTGTGTGTGTTTGCTGATGTCTTTGTAGGTCTGATAATCGACTAAACCTCTTCACACATTCACTGCAATGATATGGTGTTTCCCCGGTGTGTGTTCTCTGATGGTGTTTTAGGCTCGATAAATGTTTAAAGATCTTTTCACATTCACTGCACTTAAATGGTTTTTCCCCTGTGTGTGTTCTCCGATGCAGTGTTAGGTCTGATAATCGACTAAACCTCTTCACACATTCACTGCAATTATATGGTTTTCTCTTGTGTGTTTGCTGATGTCTTTGTAGGTTTGAAAATTGACAAAAGCTCTTTCCACATTCACTACAATGATATGGCTTTTCCCCTGTGTGTGTTTGCTGATGTCTTTGTAGGTCTGATAACCGACTAAAGCTCTTAACACATTCACTGCAGTGATATAGGTTTTCCCCCGTGTGTGTTCGCTGATGCTGGTTTAGGTCTGATAATCGACTAAACCTCTTGATACATTCACTGCAATGATATGGCTTTTCCCCTGTGTGTGACCGCTGATGTCTTTGAAGGTCTGATAATCGACTAAACCTCTTCACACATTCACTGCAATGATATGGTTTTTCCCCTGTGTGAGTTCGCAGATGGTGTTTTAGGTCTGATAACTGACGAAAGCTCTTCACACATTCACTGCATTTGAATGGCTTTTCCCCTGTGTGTGTTCGCTGATGCTCTTTAAGTAGTGCAGATTGACTAAAGCTATTTTCATATTCAGTGGACTTTAATTGTTTGTCTCCTCTGTGTGTTTGCTGATGGCGTTTTAATATTGATGACAAACTAAAGGTCTGGCTGCATGTGTCTGATACTTCTTTCTTGATTAGTGTCTCTGAGTCAGGTATATATTTGTCTATATCCCATGACTGTGTTTCTTGATGAAGCAAAACCACTGATAAAGCACTTGGATTATTCTCACATTCCCTGTATGTGTGTGGCATTTTGCATGTTTGCTTTCTGATTTAACAAATATACCTTCCACACTTATAATATGTTTCAGGCTTCTTTGTGGGTGATTGTGTCTTCACACTGGATAATGGCTCTGCAAACTCGCGGGTAAAGATCCATCCTCCTTCTGGTCGGTGCAAATTGGAACAGTGCTCTGTATTTTAGATAGCAGAACGCCTTTCCTTTACCCTCCAGTTGTCTGGCTCCACTCCATTGTGCTTTTCTCTGGTTTCTCTGGAATGGCCTGAAAGAGTTTACAATACACACCTAGCACTGAATGGTGGTCTGATATCACTTTAGCAAGGAAAGCAGTGCTGTAATCACATCATACCATTCGCACAATGAAAGCTGGTTTTGGACATGTTTACCCAAGAAGTGGATTATTAGTGTTGTTGTAATTTTTTAAAGGTAATTGCATGGAGGTGCACAGCTCAGACTTGTAGAATCATTGAATTGCCTTCGATGCTTCTTCAGGATCTGTCAGTTTATGTTCGTGTTGGTCTGTCTCTGAATGCGCTTATGTTTTTCTGAATACAGGAGCTCAATATTTCGAACTGTGTTTTTGCAGATTTACAGGATTATCTTCATTATCCTTAAACATTTTGTACATTCAAGGATTGTTTTCTGTCGGATGTAGAGAGATTTAAAATTACTTACATGGAAACATGGATTGTGCATACACATTTTCTTTTTAATTCAAAATTATTTTAATGAATTTTAATACCAAACAAAAACAGAATCAAACTGAGTAGACGGAGGAAACAAATGCGTGGAAAGGAACTAATAAGGTATAAGCATCATGGCTAATTCACAACGTCACTTAATGTAAACACCCCAGCTGTCATCGATACTGTCAATGATAATGCCATAACAAACATAATACACGTACATCTTACATTTTATTTATTTATTTTTTCAGTGTTTTCTATAGCGCTAACAAGACCCAAGATTAAGTGTCAGTTCAACAGCTTTCAAAATCCGAAGATATACAAGTCCTTAGAGCACACTACGAGATATATGTATCCATCCAACAGTGGAACATGCTTAAACCTACTAATAGTATACATTTTGAAGCTTACTATGATTCAACTGTTGTTACAGTAGTACATGTCATGTCATGTCATACTTAAATTTAAGAATAATACAACTACTGAAGATTACGAGGAATCCATACTGGTTACAGTGTTACATGTCCAGTCAAATACACATGTGGCTTGTTAGGCGAATTTGTCCTTAGACAACGTCCCTGTCATCTAGAGCAGGGACTTAATGTAGCAAACAGAGTTGATTATAGGCGATAGAGCTAAATCGTTAAAAGCAAACTAGCTTGCGTTATCCCTAGTTTCATTGTTCTGAGATTAGCAGGACAATAATCCTTCTTACTGTAGCCTACTGGAACAGCTGAATGTAGAAAACCGAAGGATTGTCTGTTGTTCTCAGAAAGAGCCCTAGTATTGTCTGCTGTTAGTTATGCGAGGTGGTTGCTCATAAGAAAGGACTTAGCCTTTTACATGTTACATGCTGATAATGTTGTAGCCTTATAAGCATACTGTATCACATTTAAGAGTTACAAATAACATATGACAACAGTAATATTGTATCTGTCATTGGTACACAGCCTCAGCCTACATCATGTTACTAGATTGATGAGTATGGATTGAAGTAGCAAATGAAAAGGTATAGAAATAGGGCCTTCAGTTTATGGGGGTTTGTTGGTGGTGAAGTAGTTATGTTATGTAGGATTATCTTCATTGTGGTTTCCATAGGGAGTTTTGCAAAGGAATGTTATCAGCCCCCGGTATGTGATACCCAACTAAGCCATGCTTGAAAGGAATATTTACAACAAGCGGTGGTGAGGGACAGAGTCTCTGAATTAAGCAGAAAACTCTCACCCAGTCAAGAGATCAGGGCTAGATCCAACACCGGGGTGGACAAAAATATTTACAACAAGGGGTGGTGAGTCCACCATAAGCGTGGAAGGGTATACTCAGATGTGAGTCTCTAGCTCATTGCACCATCAGGATTCAAGCAAGCCGGGCCGAAGACGGCTGAAATGCCAGCAACCGGCCCCCGGTAGCTTGTTTCCTTCCCAGTATAAGAATTGGCTTGGTAGTTTGGTCTGCCCTGTTCCCATGATGCACTGGGCCAGGGTCAGACTAATTTGCATATAGCCAAGTTCTGAGCTGGGATGGTGCAGTGAGCTAAAAAACGGTGATGGATCAAGCCCTGATCTTTGGACTGGGTAAGAGTGGTCTGCTTAATTCAGACACTCTGTTCATCACCACCCCCTTTTCTGTATCAAACAATGCTTGAAAGGAAGCCTTGATACAGGGCCAATATCAATAAAAGATCAAGTAGACGGCGTTCTACAGAGCATCTCATGTTCGGGTCAAGGAAGCCTTCAATAAGATATGAGAATTCTTTCGTAGAAGCTATACTGATTTGCAGTTGAAAATGAGGTGAGCAAGGTCTCCGTTCTTTTCATTGCAGTTCCAACAGACAGGGTCCTCTGAAAGTTTTTGTGTGTGCAGGCAAGACGTTGTCCAAAAAACATTGTATATTTGCCAGAATTTTGTTTGAGATAGTACTGATGAGATCCTATGTGAGGTGACAGATTTCCATGTGTTGTTCCAGTCGGTCTCATATGTGCATGTAGAAGAATGAGTATCCCAGTATTCGGTTGTTCATTTATTCTTTCTTGTGGTCTTGGGTTGCAATAAGTGATATCATTTGAACACCAGATTGCCTAGTATGTTAAATTTATGAAGGAGTGTTTGTAGGGACAGTTCTCTATAATGGCATTTAGATTTGGTAGTAGCCATCTTTAATTTCAGAAAATTATAGAATTCTTGATCTAACTGGTATTATGTTTGTAAGTTTGAGAAGTGTATCTGGATCTGAGTTACTGAGAAAAGAAGATGGCTCTGGTGATCCATGATCCTAAGTGCAGGGTCCGGCCATCAAATGTGATGTTTTGGTTGTGCCAAAGAGAGGTTAAAGAGAATTTCATCTAGGAAGGTCATTGTTCTATCAAAGGTTAATAAAGCATTACTAGTATTTTTAGAAGTGGTAATATGCTTGCAGTAGGTTTTAAGTTGAGTAACAGGGTCGAGTTTTTAACCTCTAGCCATGTGGGGGTGTAGTTATCAGGTTGTTGGAACCAGTAGATACCTTGTTTAGCTAAGAAAGCTGTCTGGTAATCTTTAAAATTGGCTAAATTGACACCACCTAGAATATTGGGCAGGTGGAGTTTTTTCTTGGATACTCTAGTTTTTTTTACCTTGCTGTAGGAAATTGCCCCTTTTTGCATGGTTAATCCCCATTTTGCCTGCCACATGATGCACTTTGACTTGGTATGCCCTGGGTCTCTGCCAATCAGGTTCCCAGGGCCTGTGTCTTTCCCAAAGCTGTACCTTTGTACCCCCAAAATCGCATCTCTGGACACAGGTAAGATCCTTGTCAAAGGTACCAGGTAAAAGGTACTAGGTGAACCAAGGTCACTTCGAGCAGACAAGGCCTCTAAAGGTTGCAGCACCTATTGTGTCACTCTTAGAGGCCCTGTATCTAAACACCCATACACTGCCTTTGCAGGCTGCGTGTTTTTGAGCAGAGAAAAGTGAAGAGTCGACATAGCAGACATACCTGTGTGCTATGCCTACAATCCAATGCCTGTGGCCTACATAGTGCAGTGAAGCCATACATAGTACATTGTCTGGGAGTTGGTTATTACAAACTACACAGTGCCATAATGGGTTCACTGAAACCTGGGATGTTTGGTAGCAAACTGCTCACCCATTAAACCCACACTGATGCCAGTGTGGGATTTAATGTAAAATGCACACAGACGGCATCTTAGAGATGTCCTCTGAAAAATTACCAGTACTGGAGTGGTTTCTGAATAACTGTTCACCAGCTGCCACCCCAGACAGGTTTTCGGACCCATGAGTAGAGAACCTCTGCTCTCTGGGTCCAGAAACACAACCATCCAGAATAGAGGTGTCACACCTCCTCCCCTGGATGGGCTTGGTCCACGAAGGAGGAAGCTTTAAAGGCCTGCCGCCTTTGTACACTGTGCCGCCTTTTGCTGCCCCCAGCAACTGGCTCCCCCCCGGTTTTCAACCCCCACTTTGGGCAGGAGAATCGGTGGGGAAACCGAACTAGGAGAAGAGGTGTGCCAACCTTTGCCAACTCCACCCCTCAGGTCGGAGAGGCGAAGTGAAACCCAACCAATTAGGGAGAGGTTTATGTCCACTTCCACTCTCCCACTGGAGGGTAGCATAATAAGGGGTGTACCCAACCCAAGGAAGGGACCCATTAATCTCAACCTGCACACCTCAGTAACGACCCTAAATTTTGCATTCAGGGGCAACCCCAAACCTTGCCTCCTAAGTTTCGAGGAGGAAAATGAAGGACCGAAGAGCTGTGCTGACCCAGGAAGAAGAGGACACTACTGCTTGGCCATTGCCTTCTCAGCCTGTCCCTACAGTGAAGAAACCGGTGTACCAGCAGCCAGCATCCCCCTGGAGCCTGGAGGACCTGCCCTGCATTCACCTTACAGTCTCCCATGAGCACCAGATTAAATCAACAAAGACTCTAAGACCAGAACCCGGATCCAGGTGGCTCTGCGGTTCTGCAACACTCTGCACCTGATGCCCGCGGCCTGGGTTCGAGCGGCCCAACACCACGAGGAGGTCTCTCCAGCAATCCTGACCTGGGATATGGTAAATCCCCAACCTCCCTCAAACTCCAAGACGACACTTGCAGCCTCAACCTGAAGGGTACCCCAAACCGCGACCTGAGCTTTTAAGAAAAGCCCTAAGCCTAAAGACACCCATACACCTGACACCCCCGGCCTTTGGTGGCCCAAGCAACTGTGTCCAGACACCCCCCAAGATCCCACCTTACCTCTCAAGCTGGTGGTCCCCTCCAGGGGGTTTACCTGCCAGAGCCTGCAGTGACTTTGCCGAATATCTCCTATCATACCTACTGGGTAGGGCTGTAGTGTACTTCCTATATCCCTGATAGGAAGGACACTATGTGATTGGAGTAACATACACTATAGATTTGACATAGGACTAAGGTCAGTATGTCTCTATTGAGCGCCTTTAGACCTTTCCGGGTGAGTAGCGCGCTATACAAGTGTCATGATTGATTGATTGATTATTAAACTAAATTACTTGTGTGTGCCAGCTAACTCAGAGGTCACTAGAAACTTCTTGAATATACAAGAAGGGATTAGTCTCCGACAACAGCACAAACATGACAACTTTGCTTCCCTTAGAGTCGGAACAATCTCAGAATCATGGAAACAATAGATTACAGTTTCACTCAGTCAATCGTGCATGCTTCGTTTCTACAGAGTTGCACAGAAATATAGAGACGGGAATTTCAATAAAAGGGTTTATTGAACAGTCTTATTTCTCATGCAGGATATATGAACTGGTACAATCGTAAGACAGGCTGCGAAGTACAATATGTACAAGGTTAGCAGTAAGATAAAATAATACTGCAATAGCATGGTTTGTAGCTATGACATATATTAATCAAAATACATGCATAAAAAATATGTGATACTCATCTGATGCTTCTAAAATGTTCTACCCCAGTGTACCTAACCTAAGTGTAGTGCGAGGTTTGAAATAGGTGCCGTTATCTAAAGTATAGCTAGCTATATTTCAGTTTTAGTCAAGAGTTGCCAAAAGTTTCTCTAAGTTTTAATCAGCTCCATACCTTAGAATGAGAGAGGTTGGAATCTCATTTTTGGGCTCGTAGTCGAACACCCCGCAAGGGAAGTCAGAGAGCACTGGAGCTGGATTCTCTGCTAGGAGGATGACAGCGTCTGGTCAGTGCATCAGGCTGGAACTCGATCTCCTTCCGAACTTGCCGTGGCGAACCGCATAGTCTTGTTAGGATCGAATTATCCGGGAACCGCACTTTGCCAGGGCAAGTGCAGGTATATTTATACCTTGAAGGTGTCTAGGAATGCCAGCATTGACGTAAAAGTCGGGCAGAGGAACGTCATGAATAAACCCCTAAGGAATAGATGTTCATGCATACTAAATGAGTTCTTTGAGAAATCAATATTCAAGCTGAGGGAAATTCTTAAATTCTTAAGGGTCTGGTTTTCCAAGAATTCATTGTGACGTGGATTGACGGATGTAGGTGACCATGCCTGTATTTTGTTTGTACAGACAATGCCTAAATAAGGCCTGGATTTCTATGCCTCAAATAAGGGCAATGTAAAATGTACCTATATAAGGGCATAAATCGGGGAAACCTATATACGGTATCTAAAGCAGCACACAACTGGGCCGGACTGACCATGGCGGGCACCTGACGCTTTCCCGGGGGGCTGCTAGGGTGGGGGCCAGTTTTGGGCCCCTGGTGGCCGTTTTTGTTAATGGGAGCTGGCACTTTAGGCCCCTGGTAACAAAATCGTCGAAACCAACACTAGAAAACAGCTCGGCCGCACCCCCACTTCCCTCTCCCCGGGGCTGGCCGAGCAGTTTGCCAAGGCGGGTTTCGGTTCTCGGCCCTGCCACTGGGTACCGACGCCACGTTGTCACTGGTGATGCAGCTCTTGTGCTGATTGTTGACCCCTACAGTGCTGATCTTAACCGAAGGAGCTTCGCTCCAACACCTGAGTGGCCTTCTTGTAAGCAGCCCCTGAACGAAGGCCCCCTTAGCCCACTTGTCTAACATTAGTCTCCTGCACTCTGCACCCAGCCGCCCCAGTGCCGCTGGAAGTGCGTTTAAGGGCCTACCTAGACCATGGGGATGTTGGTCGTAACCTCTAAAACCCCCACTCATAAGTCGTTTACTTACCTGAGAAACCTCTAACACTTTTCCCATAGGAACCCATGTTACGAGTTTTGTTTCTGAAAATGTTCCATGTCGAGCAGAACTTTGTAAGAAAAGAAAAGTAACTATACTGCAAACCTTGAAAAATCTTAAATACCCTGTATTGTGAGATCCCAGCAAGATATCTAGACATACCACCCTGAGCCTCAAGATGGAACAAACTACCCATGGCATTGAGATTAGAGCCATCAGAATCAATTTTTAGAGCCAAACTTAAAACTGCACTATTCGCTCAGTAAGGTAAGCCGCTTCTATAGGATCCAGTAAGAGTCTCTCCTCAGCGCAGGGACACGCCGCTGTGCGTCGCCATGCGCTTTACAAAACCCCCTAAATAGAAATAGAAATAGTAGCTGATGTAATCTAAAAGTAGTAATCTAAAAGTAATCCAAAAGTAATTACTGTGTAGCTTAAACTTCTTTTTGAACCAATTCCAATCTGTAGCGATTGCATATTCAACCACAACTGCATTTCCTTTATGAAGTCTAGCATTTGAGAGCATATTTTACTTACCTGTACCACACCTTGCTTGGTTCTATATTTTATTTAATTATGTTTTATGGTGTCTATCAAGTTAGATCCTAATTCAATGCCTAAGTATCTGATGTAGTTGGGGTGCCAGGTCAATCCTGAATCTCCTAATAGTTCCTTTGTGCCATAAGGGATGAGGGACTTAACTTCTGATTTGTCTCTATTTAATTTATATCCAGAGACTTTGGAGTAATTTTCAATGGTTTCCATGAGATCTTGGGTAGAAGAGCTTAGGTTGTCCATGACTATTAATATGTCGTCTGCATAAGCAGTCAGTTTCACAACTTTCGAACTATATTGTGGTTGCATTGTATGTTTTACAGGAGTTGCTCAGGCACCAACAGCAAGAGAGAAGGGGAAAGCGGGAAGCCTTGTCTGGTACATTTTCTAATCTAAGTGGGTGTGACATGGAACTGTTAGAGCAGGTACGGGCCCGTTAGTTGCTATATAAAGCCATAATCATTGTTATAAATTCCTTTCCTAAGTTGAAGGTTTAAGGGATTGTTCGAGAAAGGTCCAGGATACTCCTGCAAACGCTTTTTCGGCGTCAAGTGCGATCGCTATAGAGGGCAATGTGGATGATTTTGCCTTTTCTAGAACTTGGCATAAGACAAGGGTGTTATCGTTGGACTTGGGTGCGTGTTACTACTAATGCGGTAGATAAAGGTTTAGGCGCTTGGCTACTATTTTTGAATATATTTTGCAACCTAGGTTTATCAGGGAAAGGGGTCTGTAATGTATGAGGAATGTAAGGTCCTTCCCTTCTTTGGGCATCACTACTACGTTGGCTTCCGCATTAGTACCTGTGATAGTTCCGGAGGTTGCAAAGTGGTTACATAGATTTATTATAGTTGGTTGAAATGACTGGGTGAATGTTTTGCAATATTTGGCTGTAAAGCCGTCCGGGCCAGGAGGCTTGTTTTCTTTGAGTGTACCAATTACTTCAGCGATCTCAGCCAGAGAGATTGGTCTGGATAGGGAAATTGTATGTTCTTCTGATACACGAGGTATAATGCTGTTTGTTTAAGTAGTTCCTATATTGCTCCGGTGGAGTCACTTGTTCTTTAAAAAATAACTTTTCATAAAATTGTCTGAAGATGTCCAGGATTTTCTGCGGATTTCATACTTGCTATCTTTGATTATCATTATTTTTTCTTTGGTTCTGTTTGTGGTTAAGGTTTGAGGTCAACCTTTTGCTTGCTTTATTGACTTCGTAAAGTTTGAGGCCATTAAATGTATTAATCCATACTCTAGCGTTTTCACTAAGAATTTTGTTGAAATCGTATTTTTTCTGTGAGACTATGGAGAGAGCAGTTTTAGATGTTTAATGTGTGTTAATTCAAGATGCTTGATTTTTTCTTCTAGCTTTATAAGTGTGGCATTCTTTGTTTTGTTGTTTTCTGCTTTCACATGGATGAGGGTTCCTCTTTGTGTATCTTTGGGAGCATCCCATAAAGTTTTATGTTTATTTATGTTGAGGTGTTGTCAACACTGAAATTTGATACAGGTTCTTCAATGTTTCTAATGTTGTGTGGATTTGCTATAATATCGTTATTGAAACACCATATCCTAGTTGGGGTTTTAGGGTTTGTTCCAGCTAAAAGAGTACTAATGTATGAATTGTCAGAGATTAGCCTTGGCAATATATTTGTTTTGTCTATTCGATGGGCGAGCAACCCATAAATGAGGATGAGTAAAAGTTGTGCGGAGCAGAAAAGAAAGTGTCATCTATGGGGTCAGGATGTTGTAACCACGAGGTGTCTTTAAGATTAAATTTAGAGCATTTATGTTTTTTAGGATTTTGGGGCATTTAGGTGGATGGTAATTATAGGTAGATTGGCAAATAACCGTCATGTCTAGTGGGATATTGAAGTTGCCACCCACAATGAGGAGTTCATTGGAGGGTATATGACTAATCTTGTCTGATATTTTGCTCCAGATTGAGGTATCATCATTGTTCGGGATCAACGGTAGCAATTACTCTGGTTTTTTTTGTATTGCAGGGAAACAATAGACTTCAGAAATCCAATTATTTTTAAGAGTGATGGCTTATTTGTCAGTGATTTTCGTCCCCTGAAGGAGAATAATATCTCCTTTGGTTTTATACTGATAGTTAATTATTGTGCATCTTTTAACAGGATCCTTTAGTTCTGAGTCCCTAGGTGTATCAATAACTCGTAATATAAAATGAGAAGAGAGATTCCTTAACCTTGTTGTTGAATTAGCAGTTTGTGGAATTCCTGGAAGAGGTAGTGTTGATAAGAATAGTGTCTGTGATGTAAAATATCTAAGGGTAGGAGACAAGCTAAAGGGCTATGGTACACCCATGTGAGTGTTAAGGCGTAAATGGGGGTATTTACTAATGTTGTGTACATGACATGTTGTTGTGAAAAAATTAAAATGCGAAATTAAAAAGGAAAAACGTGTGGATGAAAGCAATATAAAGAAAATGAAGAATCAAAAGTCCCCCTCCCTAATCCCCTGTCCCTTCCTCTCACCCTCCTCCCCATAAACATCGAATGCAGAGGAGGTGACAAAGTAGAGCGATCATCCTCCAGTGCAGTGCAAATTATATAACGTAGATAGCAACGTTATCAACGTTGAATTTATTAGAAAGACAATATGAAAGCCTTTGATTTGCTTGACAAAACCGTTTGTGGATAGAATAATATGGCTATCTTTGAAATAAGGCTAGCTACAGACATATTTATATATCTAAAGTTTTAACTAGAGATCTAGTTAGATGGGTTGCATCATAATAGTATTCATATATCCAAAGACATTATTAAATGCCGCCCTCTAGCCAGATTCAACAGGATGTGAGATTGAGCATGGATAACTGTGTTTCCCAGTACATTAGAACTGTCGTGTCCCACGGAGTAGGGCAGTCTCGAACACTGCCTTGAGCCATTTCTAATTACCATAAACTACATTACCCATGATTCCAGGTTCGCGTGCGACGCCTCTAGTCGATGACGTCACACGCGGAAACCTCAAGACGGCGAGGAGGAGGAGAGTCCTTGCCGTTGATTCTGGTGTTCGTGAGAAGACACGGTAGGATTACTTCCCCCTTGGTATCCAGCGTATCCTTTGGTGTGTTCTTCTATCTTGTTGTTTCCCCGAGAGTGTTCGGGTTATTCAATCCCGATCTTGGCCACGGAGCTTGTGATCAGCTCAAGGAGCCCTCGGCTGAGGCTCCGTTTGCTAGTCTCCTTGGAGGCTGTATTTCCGTGACTGGTTCTGTTTACTGGCAGCTGCCGTGCACTCCCGCTGTGGGTGCGTATTCGTGACTGTTTCCGTTTACTGGCAGCTGCCGTGCACCCCCGCTGTGGGTGCGTATTACTTCCTGGAGTGTCTTTGAGACTTGTAATAAGCGCATAAATTTCTACATGCACATTTGTGAGCCTATCGCTGTTTATCCCACAGTCAGAGGGAGCCTTGACACGTTGAAAGCTGTTTTGGGATATTTTCATTTCTATCGTTTTCAGAGTAATTCTGACAATAAGAGTTGCTCACATCCTGGACTATGGTTCCATTTCAGTAAACGCTGAAGAAGCATTCAGCAGGCAATGTTCTGTGGGCTAAGGTGCAAAATACAGAAAGGATTCTCGGGTGACTTTCAACCAGGGGTATTCTTGTGGATATTGAAGATTAATTATTGTTTTTCTATTTTGTGCAATTACAACAGGGGTTTATGAGCTTCGCCTGGCAGGCTATTTACCATTTGCCCTCTGTTGAAGCCTTAACAGTATTTACCTTTGGTACCTGTATATCTTGCTTATGTTTAAGAAGCCAATGTGATTGTGATTCAACTAATAACGTTAAGGTTCTTGTGTTATAGATCAGAACTACATGTCCTACTTTTCCGATTGCCAGGCAAAGCCAACCTTTTCCCTATTCCAGGTAAATGAGCCTTCAGAGAAATGTAAATGATAGGTTGTACACTGTGTTATTTGCTTGTACATATTATCGGTTTAGGTGTGTCCTTTGCTCATAGTGCCTTGTTCTCATTTCAGCTTCCTCTCCCTGCTGCTCCCTTCCTACCCTTCCTGATATCCCTCGCTTGACCACTTCTGTGAGTCTGTTCTCATTCAGACCCAGGGGCTGTCGAGAGGTGGACCCCTTTATAGCATCGCATGATCCTGAGGACACCGGGACCTGACAGAATCAACGGCCCAAGAAATGTAGTCCTCCCGATCGTGCGATACAATGTCCACCACAGACGATATCCTGGCAGCCCTAGCGCTGGTGCAATCTGAGTTACAGGCTTCTAGGGCTGAGACAGCCGCTCTGCAGGCACAGGTAGATAGAATGAATCGCAATCATTTTGATGCAGGTACTCCACAGGCCACTTCCCTGGTAGTAGAAGTACCCGCTCCAATACCTCTGGCTTCCCCTGAAAGATTCCATGGAGATAGTAGTAATGTACAAGTATTTCTCACACAGGTGTTGTTACATTTCTCATGTAAACCCAAGATTTTTAACACAAATCATGCCAGGGTGGCGTTTCTCATTTCATATCTAGCTGGGGACGCAGCCCAATGGGCTGTACCATTAGTAAAACGTGATGACCCCATATTAAGGGATTGGGAGGCCTTTAGAACGGATTTTGAGAAAACCTTCAACCGCAGATCAGCCACCATGTCTGCAGATAGGGAGTTGTTAGGTTTAAAACAGGGAAATAGGGACTTAATTGCCTATCTTAATGACTTCAGAAGGCTCATAGCTGAAACTGATTGGCCAGAAGAGAAAAGACATGCCATATTCTACACGGGTCTGACAGAGGAGATGAAGGATGTACTGGCTCAGATTGATCCTCAACCCAGTACTTGTGAGGACATGATTAGCCTGGTTCTAAGGCTGGATCATCGTCTTAGTGACAGAAAGGGAGAAAACAGGCGGAAGGACAGGCTAACTCCTCGTTATGAACATCCTAAAGTCCCCGAAGGGGCAACCGCATCTAAGCCGGAACCTATGGAAATTGGGGCAGTACGATCCCCTTTGACCTCCGAAGAAAGGGAATACCAAAGAAAGAGAGGCCTATGTTTGTACTGTGGGCGGAAAGGGCATTTTATCAGGGAATGTCCTACGAGAACAAGGTCAAGGAACGAACACAAGAAGGTGTCAGTGGTGGCTTCGGAACAGGGATCAGGAAAAGAGAAGGCTTGAAGGTGGAGGAAGGGATACCTTCAAGTAAGTTCGTCATCCCTTCATTGGACGGAGATGGGAGAAAGGAAGGTCTACATTTCTATGTGGATATTGGGTTGGAAATAGACCAAAAGTGGCTGTGGATTAGAGCAATGTTGGATTCAGGGGCCACAGGGTGCTTTATGGACCATACCCAGGCGATCAGCTTAGGGCTAGTTTCACAAGAAAAAGAGACTCCAGAAGCTGTGTTTGCAGTAGATGGCAGAAAGCTGGATTCAGGTCCTATCAGGTTACAGACCATGGATCTCGGTATGCTTATGGGTTTGGAACATCAGGAAACGGTGTGTTTCAATATCATACATGCACCCCAGTATGGAGTGATCCTGGGATTGCCTTGGTTGCGAAAACATAACCCAATAGTGGATTGGGAAGGACAGACTCTTCAATTCACCTCAGAGTTTTGCCAACAGAACTGCTACCCCGTGGGACCCAATCCTTCTTCTGGTCTAGCTTGTATCCATCATATTGCCACAGCCATTGAACATGATGTGGAACTCCCATTTGAGTATCGGGACTTGGCTGAGGTATTCAGTGAAAGTAAGGCAGAAGTGTTACCGCCGCACAGAACATACGATTGTCAAATCGATTTGATTCCGGGGGCAAAGATTCCGGCGGGACGTGTTTACGCACTCACTGAACCAGAAACCTTACATCTTCGAGCATACCTGGATAAGCTGTTGAAGCTTGGGTTTATTAGAGAATCGAAATCCCCGGCGGCCTCTCCGCTCTTCTTCATTCCCAAAGCTAATGGAGAACTCAGGGCCTGTGCGGATTATAGAGCTCTAAACGCCATTACAATTAAAAATAAATATCCTCGGGGGAGGAGCTTAGTGGGCAACCAAGATGGCCGCGTAAGCTCGGAGCTCCGCGGACCTTCCGATCCTCCTCATCTATCCTGCCCGAAATCATGATCCACGTTGGTGGATCCTTACTGCTGGTGGTTCACTGAAGCGGGAGCTGCCTTCCGCCTTCGAATCGGTGGTTCCTACGCTGAGCTACGTCGAGTTGAACTCCGTGCCAAGACTGCGCCATTGTCTCTCCGATCTCCGCCACTCCGCATGATTGGAATGCGTAGTGGCTGCCTGCTGTCCCTACTGGTGGAGTACTAGTGTCTACAGTGCTCACTTCCATCGGCCTGGCCTGTTTGTCTGGCTCTGACTCCTTTTCTGGCTCGCTGGGCTCGGACTTGGGTGGCGCGCCCCTTTGTTCTCATCGGATCCATCATGGCGGGCAGAGGGGACCCTGACAAGACGTCGAACAAAGGCAGACGAGGCAAGTCGCAAACGCAACTGAACCGGATTGAGCGTTATGTTCAGCCAAGGACACCGCCTGCCACGGGGGCCTCCACTAAAGGCCTTTCTTCGACGGGCTCACCCGATGGCTCTGAGCCTACCCTTAGCGACATTATGGGGGCCATCACAAGTTTTCGGGCCGACATGCAGCAGCAGCATGAGATCTTGACCCACAAGGTGGACACTATGGCTGTTGATCTAACTCTCATTAGAGCCGACCTGGGTAAGACCAATGACCGTGTGAAGACACTAGACATTAAAACCTCCAGCCTAACCACCAACGTCTCGGACCTGCAGACCGAGGTCCGGAACTTGCGGATGACTACGGATCACTTCTCGAGGAGGCTGGAGGATTTTGAGGGACGTGCCAGGTGGCAGAATGTCCGCATCATCGGTGTTCCGGAGGGCTCAGAGGAAGCGGCGATGGACCTCTTTGTGGAGGACCTGATACAGACCCACTTAGCGCCCTCTGGTCTTAGTAACTTTTTCTCAGTGGAGCGTGCCCACCGAGTGCCGGGCGGCCCGCCGAAGTCGGGCGTGGCGCCTAGACCTATCGTGGCACGGCTTCTCAACTTCCGAGATCGGGACGCGGTCCTGCAGGTGTCCAGACGGCATGGGCCGCTTAAGTATCAAAATGCTGAGGTACATTTCTATCCTGACTTCACTAGGGCTGTGCAACGTCAGCGTCAGAGCTACGCGGGAGTGAAACGGCGACTGAGGGACATGGGCTACAAATATTCTATGCTATTCCCTGCCAAGCTCCGGCTCGAACATGAGGGCCGTGCCCTGTTCTTTGACTTCCCCGAGAATGTGAGTGAATGGTTGGACACTCTATCTCCACGGCGGGATGAGCACGATGGACGTGATGGAGGGGAGACTGGTGGTCCGGATCAATGAGACTTGGCTCTGTTGGAAGATTTTGGCGTTTGGTGACCCTGCTTCATGTGACTGTCGGTACTGTTCTTAATTGACTCTATCGATTCTCCTGGTATCTACATGGAGGGTGGCGGGAGGTGTTCGCGGAGATTCCTTACTCCTCTGGGGACTTTTCGTAGACTAGTTAATGGGGCGACAGGCACACTGCTGGTTGGGGGGGCTTTTTAGTCTGATGCAGGGGTGCAGGGTGGGGGGTGTGTTTGAGCAAGTTTTTTTGTTTGTTCGTTTTTTCTCTCATCTTTTCTTTAGGCAATGGGTCATGTACACTGTTGAGCTTCACGTGATGTTGGCGTTTGTTGGGGTTGGGTGGGGCGGGAAGCTAAGAGTGATCAGTTGGAATGTTAATGGGTTGGGTGACCGTGTCAAGAGAGGGGTGGTGATCCAATTGCTTAAAAGACATATGCCCGATGTTGTTCTCCTGCAGGAGACACACTTGGTTGGTAACTCGTGCAAAGCTCTTAACCGTAAAGGTTACAAGATGGTGGCCCACTCTGGGTTCTCTTCGGGCTCTCGGGGGGCGGGAATCCTAGTGCGTGCGTCCCTTCCACTTGAGATAGACGTCACTGTGATTGATGAGAGGGGACGCTTCGCCGCAGTGGCGGGGAGATGGGAAGGGCGTGCCCTTACGTTACTTTCAGTTTACGTCCCCCCAGGCCTGCAATCTAGTACTTTTCAAGACCTTGGTGGCGCCATTTTGTCTTTGCCTGCTAGTCTATTGATAATGGGGGGTGACTTCAACTCAGTCTGCTCTGGCTCCCTGGATCGTCATCCGCCTAGAGATCTCCGGAGCTCCCAACTGTGGCTACCCTCCTTTCTTGAATCCATGGGCTTAGTGGATAGCTGGCGACTTCTGCATCCCACGTTCCGCCATTTCTCCTTCCTCTCGGGTGCACACGGTAGTCTTTCTCGTATAGACTACATTCTCACCTTAGCAGCACACGCGCCTGCTGTGTCTGAGGCCCGATTTTTGGCACGGGGCATCTCTGATCATTCCCCGTTGTGGGTCTCATTTGATTTTAACATCGTTCTGTCGGACCGGCCAGTGGCGGTTAACCCGTGGTATTTCCGTAATCTTAAAACTCGTACCCTCCTGGCCAAAGCCATCGACCTTTATTTCACTGAAAATGTGGGCTCGGTTGGCTCGGCCGTTACCTTGTGGGAGGCATTTAAGACTGTGCTAAGGGGTGAGGTCCCCGGTTGCTTGTTTCCTTCCCAGTATAAGAATTGGCTTGGTAGTTTGGTCTGCCCTGTTCCCATGATGCACTGGGCCAGGGTCAGACTAATTTGCATATAGCCAAGTTCTGAGCTGGGATGGTGCAGTGAGCTAAAAAACGGTGATGGATCAAGCCCTGATCTTTGGACTGGGTAAGAGTGGTCTGCTTAATTCAGACACTCTGTTCATCACAACCCCTTTTTCTGAATCATCTTTCCCTTAAACAAGCGGAATACCATGATCTTGCCACGAATGCTGCCCTGGCCCTGGCTAAGGAACAGCAAGGCCGTATCTATGACGTTGGTGATAAAGCTGGGAAGTTACTGGCTTGGTTAGACAGGAGAGAGATGGCTAGCCGCGTGGTGCCCGAGATCCTGGGCGACGACGGGGTTGCCGTCACGGACCCGAGTGCCATTGCTGAGTCCTTCGCTGATTACTTCCGGGGTGTCTATACTTCTAACTCAGACCGCTCCGAGGCTGACTCAACGGCGTTCCTCTCGACGGTTGACCTTCCCCGTCTTTCCGAAGAGGACTGTGCCGACTTGGATAGAGACATATCCGCTGACGAGATCGCCCTTGCGATTCGTTCGTTACGGTCGGGTAAGGCATCCGGTCCCAACGGCATCCCGGTCGAGTTATATAAAATTCGACCGGACGTGGTATCCCCGCACCTGCGGACTATGTTTTTGGAAGCATTGGACGCAGGCCTTCTTCCTCTGGATCAGAGGCTGGCCACCATCGTGGTCATCCATAAGGAGGGGAAACCGAGAGACGTGTGTCGATCTTATCGTCCCATTTCTCTCCTTAACGTCGCGCCTAAGATCCTCGCCAAACTACTCGCAAATCGACTGGTTGGAGTCATTGGCGACTTAGTGCATCCAGACCAGTCGGGCTTCATTCCCCACCGTAACACTGCGTCGGCTCCACAGCGCTATGGCCAGGGCCCACACCCTCAAGGAGCCGGCGATACTTGCTTCCCTTGACGCCACAATGGCCTTTGACTCTCTTGAGTGGAGCTACCTATGGGCGGTGCTGGCGAAGCTCGGTTTTGGGCCGGTCTTTGTGAGTTGGGTGAAGCTTCTCTACGCTTGTCCACTGGCTAATGTCACAGTCAATGGCCGCCTATCGGCACCATTTGCCCTTCACCGGGGTACCAGACAGGGTTGCCCCTTGTCACCTCTTCTGTTTGCCCTGGCCCTTGAACCGCTCGCGGCCATGCTGCGTACGCACCCAGACCTACATGGTATAACCTGGGCCCCCGGCTTTGAAGACAGGGTTTCCCTGTACGCGGATGATATTCTGCTCTATCTAACCTCCCCCTGCAAGTCACTCATTGTGGCCTGCGACGTACTCAGACTTTTCGGCCGTTATTCCGGCCTGGTTATTAATTGGGCCAAGTCTTCCCTGTATGTCCTAAAAGGGGACACACCACGCCTCCCCAGAGGCTGTAATATCCAGATGGCCGGTCAGGGCTTCAAGTACCTGGGGATATACATTTCCGGGAGTCCAAAGGCGTGATACGACCGCAACTTGCTCCCTCCTCTCCAGCGTCTGCGGCGTGACGTGGATAGCTGGCGGAAACTCACGCTCTCCCTCCTTGGCCGTGCGGCATTGTTCAAGATGATGTCCTTGCCCAGGTTCTTGTACGCCTTACAAAACACCCAGGACCCGGTCCCGGCCCGCTATTTTCGAGAGATTGAGAGTCTTCAACGGGCCTTGCTTTGGGATGGTCGACCTCGTGTCGCTATCCACAAGCTCACGCTTCCATGGTACGACGGAGGCATAGCCCTACCGGATGTGCGTCGGTACTACTGGTCGTCCCAGCTCGCTGCTCTCAATCACAGATTTTATGGTCCTGTGGACAGTCCCGGGTACGCCATGGACAGGTGGCTCCTAGGCGGTGGTAATTATTACCGGGCCCTGTACTCGAGGTCCTTCGATCGGCAGATATCGGGTCCAACAAAGACAGCGGTCCACATTTGGCGGGCGATCACCAGGGCGCAGGGCTGGCAGGGCAGACTGACCAGATTCACCCCTCTGTATGACTCAGATATTTTGGATAGGCTATGGCACACCAAGGGCTTTGATAAGTGGGATCTCATCGGCATCACCAGGGTGGACGACATGATTTCTAGGGGTACCGTCAAGACCTTCCCTCAGTTGCAGGCTGAATACCAGTTGGGCGAATCGGAGTTTTTCCGTTACGCCCAGCTGAGGCACGCGCTGCTCTCTGCCAAACCAACGGAGGGAGATATCCCCGAGAGCTCCCCATTGGAGGACAGGATACTGGATGGCCATATGCCTGATAGCGCAATCTCCCTGTCCTATAAAAAACTGATCAACGTTCGCACTGACCTTCTCCTTGGCTTACGTGATCAATGGGTGGCGGATGGTCTGGAACTTGACGATGAGGATTGGCAGAGTGCTGTGTCCTCCCCTAAGGAGGTTGCTATATCCTCTCGCCTCCGGCTGGTGCAATTCAAGATTTTGCACCGGGTGTACGTAACCGGCCCATGACTTATGCGTATGGGATACTCGCCCAACGGACTTTGTCGTCGGGGCTGTGGTGCCCTCGCTACTTTCCTGCACACCCTGTGGGAATGCCCCGTCATTGCCTCCTACTGGAGGAGGGTGCACGGAATTATGGGTGAGGTGACTGGGGTGGTGTCTAATGCAGAGGCTCGACGGTGCCTCCTCAACGTCTGGGAACCGTCTGATCACAACACGGAGCAGACTCGGTGGGTGACCCTGGGAAACATGGTGGCCACGCGGGACATTGCTCAAAAGTGGGGCGCTGCTACAGCTCCCCTTGTGGTACAATGGAAAGCCAACATGGATTGGTGTATGTTCCGGGAAAAGAAGGTCTATGTAGCCAGAGGGAGGCCCCAGACATGGAGTAAAGTGTGGGGGGCCTGGAATGCTTACAGGGGAGATGTGTGCCTACCACCAGAACCGGTTACTCTGGATGAACGTATGTCACCATGACCTGTGACACCAACTGTTATGTGATGTATTGATTGCTCCTGTTTTTCCTCCTCCCTTCTGCCATCCTGTTTGCTTCTCCTTACTTATCGCTTCTCTGTTTGTTCTCCTCTGCCCACTACCAACACCCTGACAACTCTTCTGATTCCATTGCCACTCTTTCGCGCCCTTTGGCGTTTCTTTTCTTGGTTTTAGTTCTTTCTCATATAAAATATAAAAACAACCTTCAATGCTCTTATGTGAATATCCTTGCACTATTGTTCTCCTGAGTCTCCATGCTGTCTTGCCTCCGGGATGCTAGGCTGAATAGCTGTGTGCTCTTTTATAATAAAGGTTTTAAAAATGTTTTTTTAAAAAAAAAATATCCTCTCCCGCTCATCAATGTACTGTTGGAGCAAGTGAACGAAGCGGTGATTTTCACAAGGTTGGACTTAAAGGGCGCATATCACCTAGTCCGAATGAGATCAGGGGACGAGTGGAAGACTGCCATTAAAACCCGTTTTGGTCTCTATGAGTATCTAGTAATGCCCTTCGGGCTCTGTAACGCGCCTGCCGCCTTTCAGTTCTTTCTGGACGATGTACTCAAGAAATATTTGGAGCGGTTCGTCGTGGTTTACATAGATGACATCTTGATCTGTTCATCTACCCCTGAGCAACATGTGGAGCATGTGAAGGCTGTACTAAGTACATTATTGGAACATCGCCTATATTGCAAGCTCAACAAGTGTGAGTTCAACGCTACCTCGGTGGAATTTTTAGGCGTAATGCTCACGCCTACAGGACAGGAAATGTCGGAAAGAAAGATATTGGCTGTAAAGAATTGGCCCCGACCCAAAACAGTGAGGGACATCCAGTGTTTTATTGGGTTTGCGAACTTCTATCGCCGGTTTATTGAGAACTTTTCTGCTATGGCATGCCCTATGACGAGATTACTGAAAAAAAAGGTGCCTTTTGTTTGGACGGCGGAGGCACAAAGAGGTTTTGATGAATTGAAGAAAGCGTTTGTTTCAGCACCTGTGTTGGTGCTTGCAGATCCCAACAAACCGTTCATAGTGGAAGCAGACGCGTCTGATTCTGCGGTAGCGGCTGTCCTGTCCCAAAGACACTCCGATACTGGCCAATTACATCCAGTGGCATATCTCTCCCGAACTCTGAACCAGGCCGAACAGAACTATGTAATAGCCGAAAAGGAGTTGTTGGTGATAAGAACAGCATTTTTGGAATGGAGGCATCATCTCATGGGAGCGTGTCATGTAGTAACTGTATATACGGATCACCGTAACCTACAATATATGGCAGCCACCAGGCATTTAACTCCTAGACAGATGCGGTGGATGATGCATTTCGCGGACTTTGATTTCATTGTGACATATCGACCAGGAAAGGATAATAGAAAGGCGGATGCATTATCACGGCAGTTCATCAAAACGGAGTTACTTGTACCCAAATGTTTCTACAGAGTGTCATACGAAATGTGCAGACAGAAGAGTGGAAGAAATGGATCAATGAACATAAAGAGTGGAAGATGGTTCAGGGTCTACCAATGCGGCAGAAACAGCTCTTGTTACCTATTCAGGCATTGAGGAAACAAGTGTTCCAGTGGTGTCACAGTGCACCGTGTGCTGGCCATAATGGAATGGGAAAGACACTTGAAAGAATACAGAGACAATTCTGGTGGCCTAAAAGACGGATGTTGTTGCCTGGGTAGCGGAGTGCCCGGTGTGTAATCAAATGAAAACGTTGCACTCCAAACAATCAGGACTATTACAGCCTCTTCCCACTCCTGATTTTCCCTGGGAGAACATTTCCATGGATTTCGTAGTGGGTATGCCGATTGACCAGGGTTGCACTGCCATTCTGGTAGTGGTAGACTACGGTATACACCTGTTACAACGCATTTGTTACAACGCAATACTGTTACAACGCGACTTTTACAACGCATACCATTACAACGCATTGTGCTGGGGGGCGCTCTAGGATAGGGAATAAGTATAATTTACTATCCAACACCTTCCCTAGGGTCCACGGGGACTGGAGTTAGAATAGTAAATTATACTTACCACTATCCAGCACCTCAAAGCGCTATGCTTTGTAATGGTATGCGTTGTAATGGTCGCGTTGTAACAGTAGGTAGTTGTAATGGTATGCGTTGTAACATGGTACATCCGTAGACTACTTAACAAACATGGCTCATTTCATCGCCTGTAAAAGGGTGCCTTCTGCGAGTTTGTTAGCTAGGCTGATTCTCATCAACATAGTGAGATTGCATGGATTACCCAGGGTGATAGTCTCCGATAGGGGCAGTCAGTTTACGGCTAGATTCTGGAAAGCCTGGTGTAAGGCCCTGGGAATAACTTCTAGTACATCCACTAGCTTCCATCCCCAAACCGATGGGCAAACGGAAAGGGTTAACCAAACCTTAAAGCAATATCTACGCTGCTACGTGGATGTCACCAAGGAGGAGTGGGTAGATAGATTATGGCTTGCTGAAATAGCATATAACAGCGCTGTACATGGTTCTACAAAACAGGCCCCTTTTTTGCACGTATGGTTTTCATCCCAATTTCACACCCTTCCAACATCCGGCTTCAGCCTCCCTAGTCCCAGAAGCACAGGAAAGAGTACACAATATCCAGGAGACATGGCAGAAAGTCAAGGGTCAGTTAAGACAGGCAACATTGAGATACAAGGCCTATGAGGACAGGCACAGACGAACTGGGGCAGTGTATAAAAAAGGGGATTACGTATGGTTATCCACCAAGAACATACGTTTTAAAACATATAGCATTTTTAATCCAAAATACATTGGACCTTACAAAGTGGTCAAGTTGGTCAATCCTGTGGTTGTTAAGTTGGCTCTACCTTCTTCTTTGCGAATTCATCCCGCATTTCATGTATCTTTAGTTAAACCCACACAGTCTGTCAAAAGGACCATCCCTGCAGCTGTGGCGGTAGATGAGGAGGAGGAATACGAGGTGAGAGGTATTGTGGATTCCAAAATATATCGCACCAGGTTGTGGTATTTGGTGGCTTGGAAGGAATTTGGTAACGAGGAGAATTCTTGGGAACCTGCCTCAGGGGCGCATGCTCCTAGATTTGTCAAACTGTTCCATAAACGATTCCCAGACAAACCATATCTCTGTCAGTGTTCTTCGGGGGAGGGATGTACTGTCGTGTCCCACGGAGTAGGGCAGTCTCGAACACTGCCTTGAGTCATTTCTAATTACCATAAACTACATTACCCATGATTCCAGGTTCGCGTGCGACGCCTCTAGTCGATGACGTCACACGCGGAAACCTCAAGACGGCGAGGAGGAGGAGAGTCCTTGCCGTTGATTCTGGTGTTCGTGAGAAGACACAGTAGGATTACTTCCCCCTTGGTATCCAGCGTATCCTTTGGTGTGTTCTTCTATCTTGTTGTTTCCCCGAGAGTGTTCGGGTTATTCAATCCCGATCTTGGCCACGGAGCTTGTGATCAGCTCAAGGAGCCCTCGGCTGAGGCTCCGTTTGCTAGTCTCCTTGGAGGCTGTATTTCCGTGACTGGTTCTGTTTACTGGCAGCTGCCGTGCACTCACGCTGTGGGTGCGTATCCGTGACTGTTTCCGTTTACTGGCAGCTGCCGTGCACTCCAGCTGTGGGTGCGTATTACTTCCTGGAGTGTCTTTGAGACTTGTAATAAGCGCATAAATTTCTACATGCACATTTGTGAGCCTATCGCTGTTTATCCCACAGTCAGAGGGAGCCTTGACACGTTGAAAGCTGTTTTGGGATATTTTCATTTCTATCGTTTTCAGAGTAATTCTGACAATAAGAGTTGCTCACATCCTGGACTATGGTTCCATTTCAGTAAACGCTGAAGAAGCATTCAGCAGGCAATGTTCTGTGGGCTAAGGTGCAAAATACAGAAAGGATTCTCGGGTGACTTTCAGCCAGAGGTATTCTTGTGGATATTGAAGATTAATTATTGTTTTTCTATTTTGTGCAATTACAACAGGGGTTTATGAGCTTCGCCTGGCAGGCTATTTACCATTTGCCCTCTGTTGAAGCCTTAACAGTATTTACCTTTGGTACGTGTATATCTTGCATATGTTTAAGAAGCCAATGTGATTCTGATTCAACTGATAACGTTAAGGTTCTTGTGTTCTAGATCAGAACTGCATGTCCTACTTTTCCGATTGCCAGGAAAAGCGAACCTTTTCCCTATTCCAGGTAAATGAGCCTTCAGAGAAATGTAAATGATAGGTTGTACACTGTGTTATTTGCTTGTACATATTATCGGTTTAGGTGTGTCCTTTGCTCATAGTGCCTTGTTCTCATTTCAGCTTCCTCTCCCTGCTGCTCCCTTCCTACCCTTCCTGATATCCCTCGCTTGACCACTTCTGTGAGTCTGTTCTCATTCAGACCCAGGGGCTGTCGAGAGGTGGACCCCTTTATAGCATCGCACGATCCTGAGGACACCGGGACCTGACAAGAACATACTTATTTCACTGACTAAGTGTCTTAGAGGATCGAATGACTGCCTGAATGAGGCGCTTCATTAATTTATCCTTTCAAGTTATACTTCAGGAGGTGCCAATTGAAGTCAGTTTCTAAAGGTAAAGGTTCTCGCATTTTGATTCATATTAGTAAAAGAAAGTAAGTCAAGGTGTCTCAATGAGATTGTTAACAGAGCAGTGAGTACAGTGGTAGTAAAGTAATGAGTAAACCATGTACATGGACATTAGTATCATACTTAACGGGGTGTTGGTTATTAGCTTGTACTGAATAGCATCTATGCATGGTGGGTTTCAATCAGGATATAAACAACAAATGTAAGGTGCATTTATCTATATTGTATGCGAAGTAGAGACTAGGAACAACAAGCAAGGCCAGTTTTACAGGGTAGAGATTATGAGGTTTAATTATGTTTTTCTCTTGTTTTTCTCTTGTAATAGGTGGGTCTGGAGAAAACCAATTCTTGTTCATACATCCATACACAGATTTTTAAATAAAGGTTCTGTTGAACATGTCATATCCTCTTTATTTCAGCAAAAGGTGGAAAATGTACAGGTGTTCAAAGAGCAATTTAGTAAAAAATGGGTGTATACTAGTCACAGCTTTAGATGGATGCATATGGTCAAGATTTTATTAAAACAATATTTGCTCTTGGAGAAAGATATGAATCATGATGACTCAAGACAACAGGGTGCACATTAGAATGTTGCGCCATACATCAAATATCATTGTTCACTGACGTTCCTGGCTTCATTCACCACTCCCACAATATTCTGTAGAGCAGAGGTTTATTGATTATATTTACTATGGGATTTTCCTTTTCTCAAATATTTTTTAGATATTTTTTGTTTGACAGTATTATCCACCAGGGTAGGCGCTCCCCGGCTGGACCAAGAGTCTGAGTTGGGCTACAGCCTGTTGTTTCTTGTCTCACCTATAACTTTAGTGCTTGTTGAGATAGCACACTAGCCTCATGGTCTACTAGTTGAAAGCTATGGTGCATCTGTGTAGCGAGTGCACTGACGGTGCTCAAAGTCAAGCCTGTTAGCACCTGAAACACTCTCTTAAAAACGTCTCTTAGGTCAAATGGATCTGTCCATATCTCCTACACCATGGCTGTCCTCCACGCTTTCAACCATCAAGGTAGGGTCGGTTCTTACACTTATTCACCTGCACCTCGCCTGAATAGTCCCACTGTCAACATTTCCTTTCCAGCCCAAGCCTGTGAAAAAGATTTCCCAAACACGTAATTCCCATGACTTTCATAGGACTCTTCTCCTTCTAACGCTTTGCAATATCACCTGTGCAAACCACTGTGGCTATATTTAATCGAAGCATACTGAGTTGTGCTCATTCTTTCCACAAGATGGCTAATGCACCAGAACAGTGCACCCTGCACATAACACAAAGATATTGGGCCAGATGTATCAAAGGGTTTTACCCATTATGTGTCTATGGGAAAATATGTTCATACATATGGCCCAAAGTGTCTTCTGCGACTCTCACACATCAGGCAAGTACACAGTCCCTACACAGCTTTTGAATAAACAAAGGACCACATGCTTAGCACTGCTTTTTAAATGCACAACAAAAATTCCATAGGCACAACTCAACAATGTTAAATAAAATGAGTTCACAGAGTCAAACGCAACGGCAAATGATCCAAAGCTTGCTGCAGGTCACCAAGGTTCCTTACTATCTCAGCTGCTTCATACAGCAACACTGTTTGCTGCCACCAAAGTGTTCTTTCTTTAAAAGGTGCTATGCATGTAGTATTTGAACAGCACAAACCTAGCCAAAAAAAGCAGTTCAGCTCCCTATCAGGTCAAAGGCAGGCACAGAGTCAACGAGAGATAGGTGGGGCAGCAGGATAAAGGTTTGTTACTGCATTGTGACTGAAGGTCACAATGAAGATGGTAAGTGGGCAGTGGTGTTGTAAATTAGCATAAATGGGTTAGCGTTAGCAGAAGCCATCTTGCATTTAGAAGTTATCTTATCCGCTTTTTAGAAGCCATTTTAGTTTCTGGAGGCCATCTTGGCTACCATGTGCTGCCATGTGCTCACTATCTGTATTGTCTTACCTTCCTTTTAGCTGCGCCTGAAGTCTGCCTAGTAACAAGATATATTTAGCCTCCTCCACTTCCACGCATGCTCAGAAATGCCTGGTAGAGTCTGCATCTGTTACTGATTAAGTTTTACATAGGAATGTGTTCACTACGTTCTGAAAACTGTTAGTTCCTCCCACTTGGTTCTACATGTCCATATTAGGTATTCCTTGTGTGCTAACAGGAACCAAGACTGCCCCCTTTCATGTATGCTTACTGTGTAAGTCTGAAAATGTATATAAGGCGCCTGCCTTCTGACTTCCTCAGACTGCCTCATTCATTTGCCATGGCCTTTGGGCGACGCAGCCTCACTTCATGTAATAAACTGTCCTTTGATATTTCAGAGTTCTGTGTCAGCCTCTTATTGCTTTTAAAGGACTCCAAGGGTTTTGAATTCCACAATTGGCGACCGCGACGAAGGGACTCATCAGAGAGGTGACAATCTGGAGGAGTGATCAACTTGCCAGGAGGCAGAAAACTGCTGAGCAGCATGGGACTGGTTTCTGCAAGGAGGTATGCTGTGCACGGCGCGCTTCTGCTGATTTCTTGTGTCTGCAGCTCGGTGTGTTTTCTGACCTTCCTGACCTCTGGTCCTCCCAAGGATGTCACCCCCCTGACTGAGAACACTTTTGGCGTGAGTATTAAAATGTAACATAAAAAGATAGACTGTTAGATGAGACTTGGCAGTTAGAATTTGGACAGCTTATGTTTGGTAAAAGTAATTTTGTGGCGCCTGTTCTAAGTTTTGAATGCCTTTGTAACGCTTACTGTGGCATATTTGAGTTTGAGATAGACTTGTCTACTTTGAATTGTGTGTGATCTTCGAAGAATATGATATGAATATGATTTGATGTGATTTGATTTGATATGTATGTGTTGCAACTCATATAGGCAGGTAATGCGAGGATATTTCCTCCACCTTTGATAGTAGTGTATACTCTGCACTATTTTTTGGCATGCCTGTTGTCCTTGGTTAAGCTCACATGTTAAAATGTGTTGCTTTTGTGAACGGTACCATAATGTGATGTGAAGTAAATGAGCCGGCTTCCCTTAGAAGGGATACCTAAATAGGTTTAGGTGTGAAAACATATTTCTTCCTTGGTGATATTGTATCCTCAGGGAACTAAAATATGGCCATAATACATGTTAGGATCCTTTGTTCTGTGCACTTTTATGAATGGGGAATGCAGAGCGATTCTTTGGTGCTCTGCCAGTTAAAACTTGTGAATTGAAACATCATTGCCAAACATTCCTTGTAAATATGACGTACAGCTAGCATTTACAATTGGTTTGGTTTAAGATCTGTTTGTGGCTTGTTTTTTTTGTTTCAGTCCTATGTGTTGATCTGTGGGTTCAATGTGCGTTTAAATGTGGGGTTTTTGTTCCTGTTAGTGTAATTTCTGCTTGTGAATAGCGTTGGCGCGAATTTATGAAACACATGCCTTAAGCGCTGTATTGTGTGTCCTGTATGTTTGAAATATTTCTGTTTCTGTGTGAAATGAGCTCAATGCGTGAATGTGGATTTCTTGATGTTTTCAGTCTGTTAAGGAAAATGTTGCATTAATTGATATTAGGTGAAAATTAAATAAGAATGCAGTAATTTGCCATGTTACCTGCAAAAATCGCTATATGTTGCTTTTTAAATTATAGACTAAACAAAGGCACATATGTGCAAAGTGTTGAAATGCTTAAATTAGATAAAGTTAAAATTTACATTCACTAGGAACATGAAAAGGCCTCAAAATTAAATTGTGTGTTCAGTAGGGAAAAACGAATTTGAAGCCCTCCTTTGCTTACATGCATTTTCATACATGTAAAATGTTAAAGTTTCAGCTAAAAGTGAATTTTTGCTACGTTTAAATGTATTTTGTGGCACACACTTTTCTAAAAAATGTCTGTTTCCTGAAAGCTCTAGGGTCAGCTTCGTGCAGGCCATTTCCTGCCTTGAGAACAGCATGTGTTGTTTTTGAAAGGCAATAAAAGACACTGGAATGTTTATTCAGGCCAGAGACTAGCTGGTAGTTTTAACACGGGCTGAATTTAGGAACTCAGAATAAGAGTTTTAAAGGGTTACAAAAGTAAGTTGCATTATTTTATATTAAAGGAAGACACTTCAAGTGTGTGTCTCCTCTCTTTTAATAAGTTTCTCAAACTATATTCTTGGGTTGTTGCTCAAATGTCCTCTTTTGAAATTCTGGCGCGGAAATATGTCTTGTTCTAAGTTAGGTTTTTGCGCATAGGCTCCTACATGACTGCATCTAAATTGATAGGCAAAAAGATGCAGTTTGGGTTTTAAATGTGGTTTTAGCAATTCAGATTGGGTTTGAGAAAAAAAAATAATAAAGAAATGAAAAAATTCTTAAACATGGAAAAATTATTTGAAATAAAAATATGTGTTTTTCAAAATCGTTTTTGGATATTCATAAAGCTTAATACTCATACTATGACCTCCTAAAATTAAAATTCGATTAAAGTACTGTGTGACTGCTTAAATAGGACATTTGCATGTTAAGGGTTTACTTGGCGCAGGCTGAAAGCTCATTTTTCTAAGCCATTACATGCGAGATACTTCATGTTTACTCTTTGTAATTTGTAAAGCACATTCTGGGGTTGATTAATATGTAATGCAAGTGTAGGATTTTCATTTTTATGTACCCCACAGTCAAAAGTCGAAATCTAGTTAAAATTGACTTTTTAACAAGCATTCTAGTCATTTACCATAGCATTGCAGAGTTTTTTGGCTTTCAGTAAAATGCATATTTTTTTTTTTTTTTAATTTTTGCAAACCTTTATTGTGCATAAGCAGCAGAACAGATACGGGCCTACAACCTTCGGGCCGGCCACGAAACATCATCAGCACAGGTGCATGCATTACGGACCCCCAGCAGCTACCATAAGATTAGCGAACAATAAACTTTGCATCAGAATGAGTCATATCGCCGGGGGAGAGGAGAAGTGAAGGTTAATTTTTAAGTTTTTTAAAACGTCTTCACCAAAAGATACAGTGAAGGAAAAAATAAGAAGGAGATTCGAGTCCGCACAATTTCTTCACGCTACGGGCAGGCGACGTTATATTCTGAAAACATCGACGAAGATTAACAACTGGTATATCGTGGCGGTGCAAAACATTGGCAACAATTTACTAGCAATCGTGCACCCCAAACATCGTCGCTCCAACCCTACCAACCCCAACCCAGTCCCGGAAACGAATCAGAGTTTAAAGCACAGAAAATAGAAAGAAAGGCCCATAGAACCAAGAGTACAGCTAAATTACCCCACCCACCCTGCAACATTGTGGAGGCTACGGCCTGCCCCCCCCCCCCCCCCCCACAGAGTGCCTGTCGCCCCAGAAACCCGAAATATAGAAGGGAAAGAATAAGAAAGAAATGAAAAGGAAAAGAACATTAACACCTTTAATATAGGGAGTGAGAGAGAAAGAAAAAATTCAATCTACATTCCCAGAAAGAAAAGGAGGCGGGGAGGAGCCATTCGTTACTAAACACCCGAATATCCCGGCCCTCCCGAGACCCACAGTTGAAACATCGGCCATTAATAAGGTAAAATACAACAACAAGTAAGCCTACAATGCGAGTGTTTAAAACATCATACGATATGCGCCCATCAAAAACCCTAGTCAAATCCAGCCCCATCCCTTACAACCAGCAAATCAGTCAGCAGTAAATGAGCAGCTTAGCCCTGGCCTGATCGCGGACGGAGTTTCACGCCAACCACAGCAGGAGAGCCCCTCCCCCCGTGCAGTTCAGGATAACAGGGTTGTCTGTAAAAAGAAGCAGGATCCCAAAATGGCCACCAGTCATCAATACAAAGTCCTTTGTCTCCCATGATTAGGTCCGTCAGGGCATCAATAAAGTACTGATTCGGCGGGCAGAGGATCGAAAGCCCCCTGTCAGAAGTTGACACACAGGATAGGAGTCGTTCAGCAGAGTCACCCATTGAACTCGGCGGTGCAGGCAACATTAAAGCAAGCCCAAGGGGAAAGGGAAACAATGTAACAGGCACGGAACGAAAGGGCTGCCAGTCGTCGGCTCCAATGGAGACATCCACAAGGCTAACTGCAGAGTAGGCGCAGGGAAACAATGTCCCATCATGGGGAGGCAAGGGCAGACACTCACTCGGCTGGGGGCTAGCGCTGCATTCGCGAGCCACTGCAGACCTCATGGCGTCCAGCCGATCACCCAGTGCTTGGAAGCCAGCAAGCATCTCCGACCGAAAATCACGGAGGGCAGCCAGGATAGTGCTGTAGGATATTGCAGGTTGATGTTCTTCTAAGGCGGGTGCCAGCGCTGGTGCTCGCAATTCAGAGTATCGCTCCGGCAGGGCTCGGCTGTCCACTGGCAGGGGTACGGCATCTCTCCCTCGCCGCGGAAGAACAAAGGGAAACATGGCGCCGATAGCAAAGCAGCAGATCTTCCCTGCGGAACGTAGAAACACCATCAACGGGTTACTCAAAAGCGGCCGTTCTAATGCAAGCGTAGTCCGCGATGACGTTAAGCAGCAGTGCGGTAGTGACAACCGCGGATAGGAAGGCGCCTCCACTGAGTAGTCCGCACCGTCCAGCCGAGCCGATCACACTCGAACATCCAGGCGCCACCATCAAGCGGCCATGTAAACGAGGGTCCGGGGCGGGGGTCGTACCTCCAGTTTCTCCAGCATCTAGGAGCGCTAGAAAGTCGAAAGAGGAACGGATCATTCAGCCCGTCCTCACAGGCATTCCGCCGCCGGAGTCAACCAGGAAGATAGTCAGGATAGCGTTGCGGAGCTCAAGGGCCGGCGGAGCCGGGCGACTACACGTCCGCTCCGGTCGCCATCTTGGCTCCTCCCCCCAGTAAAATGCATATTTGTGTATATTACAAACTGTGGGTTGTTATTAGTTGAGGTTGTTCTTCATAGCTCAGTGACCTATTGTGCCTGGTGCAGAGGGTTATGTTTAATATCAGGATTAAAAACTCAAATTTCGGCAGGGCCTATTCTGTCTTTTATCTTTTTAGAGTTGATAACTGGGTACCCCTGTATAGAGTGGTAGCAAACATTTAATATAATGCTGGTATGCTCTGTTGTCATGTTCTGCAAATTGTTCACAGTAAATGTTTTACTAAATGCATTTTATTCCTGAAAGAAGTCATTTATATAACATGTGTTTTTCAACAGGGTTGATCTTGTAGCTTAGAATGAGTGGGGAATGGTTTCTGGCTTTGTAAGTTTAAGGGAGGAAATAGGATATAGGGCCTGAGAGGACCGCACGGTACGCCTGGCAGAATTTGACCTTAAGGTCAGTGAGAAGGGGGTTTAGGAGTAAGTAAGTGAACAGATGGAGCAACGACTGCTTGGTGAAAAGCTTCTCTGATTAGCAGAATTTCAAGCTTGCACATTAGATGGGTTACATGAGGGTTTTTGTTTTTGAGAAGTGCATTCTTGACCAGCCTTAAAGAAAGGAAAAGAGCAGGCCCTCAGGGGCTTTGGGGAGAGGGGGGACCATGAGGGGCTCGCAGGCTCCCAGGGCTGTGAAGGGGCGCAGGCTCCCAGGGCCATGAGGGGCCGCAGGCTCTCAGGGCCTTGAGGGCAGGGGGTCTGACGGGGCCACATGGAAAGGCTGGTGCAAGGGATGCAGTGTGTCTGTGAAAAAGTTTTACAGTCAATATGAAAGTGGGTTAGCATGTTTTACAATCAGGATGGTTGGTTAACAGTTGAGATTTACTCTGTTATGCGCTGTGTTAGTAGTATGTTGCAAAGAGATGGGTTTTATTATGACTTCTTTGAAATGAAATGTTTGTGTGTTTTTTTTCATGATTTTGCATTTTTCCCTTCTGAATGGTTCTTGCTGACCCTTGTGTATCACAAGTCACACTGTAAGTTTATTGACCAGTTTGATAGCCAGCAACTGGTGATCACCTGGTAAAAGCGGGGTGTGAGTAAATTAAAAAGCGTAAGTTTGGTACAATTTGATTTTGATTTCGTTTTTGACAAATTAAGCAGGTCTGGATTTCAGGTTTTCAGTTGCATGAATGCATGTGTTTTTCTGCTTGATTACAAATGCCATTGTGCTTTGTTTATGCTTTTTGCGCTTATTATACTGCATGTATATTTGATGGCTTGATCATGATGTTGTTTTGTTTTATTAGCTGCTTTTTGATATTATTACAAATTTGCCTGTGTTGTGAAGAGACATGTATGACGGTATGTGTCGCTCTACACCACGTGGTTAATATCTGCGTTTATACTAAATTTCACAGATATGATATTTGCATACTGTGATCATGAAAATACATTCGCCTCACCAGTGGATGTTAAAATTTGACCATAATAGTATTGAAGTAAAATAAAAGAGATATGCAGGAAGCCACAATACAGATACTGCCTTTTCTCCCTTAAGGAACAGGCAGGCCTAGATTTATATACATATCCTTGATTGGACCTGAGGATGCAATTATAGATTTGTGGCTCTTGTTAAAAGGTGACCTATATTTTTTTTCATTTTTCTAAATTTTTCATTTTTCCCTTGAAGGAGGAACTGGACCATTAACTGAGATTACTGTGTATGGTGTAGCGCTTCTCCCCAGATGTTGCATTGTGTCCAGACTGCAGAGATGTAATAGGAACAACAACATTATGCATAATTCCCCTTAGTATGACCTGACCAGACTGTTTCTTTCTCTTTAGACTTTTTCTTTAGGCCTATATTTTTGATGCTTTCCAGTCTGACTGTCAGCTTAGTGATAGACTGGTTAACTGATTTAATAATATAATAAGGAAAGCTTTCTCATCTCAATAGGAGACACTGTATGCTGACTTAGCACGTGAGCTATTTTATAATTTTAAAACTTTCTTTTCCTCACCTAGCACTGTGGTGAGCCAGCTCGTGCAAGCACTGTGTGTTGTTTTGCTTTCTGCATTTCGCTCGGCAGAGCTCCTCAAAGCTGACAAGCAGTTGCTGCTACCTAGCAACGGAGTGCTGGACTCGCCCCTCCCTCCCGCCTCGTTCTGACGCCGGTGACTAGCACCGTTCGAGCAGAGGGCGTGGAGGGTTCGAGCCAGACACTTCCGCCAGAGACCTGCAGCGCTCTAATTGTTGGGATGCTGGGGGGGGATATAAGGCACTGGATTCTGGATCCCCGCGTGGTAAGTGGGCAGTGGCAGTGTCCCTACCGCTTTTTATTGAAGCGCTTCCAGCGTATTAGTGAATAAGACTGGTTTGCTGACTTAGCGCGTGAGCTATTTTATAATTTTAAAACTTTCTTTTTCTCACCTGGCACTGTGGTGAGCCAGCTCGTGCAAGCACTGTGTGTTGTTTTGCTTTCTGCATTTTGCTCGGCTGAGCTCCTCAAAGCTAACAAGCAGTTGCTGCTACCTAGCAACGGAGTGCTGGACTCGCCCCTCCCTCCCGCCTCGTTCTGATGCCGGTGACTAGCACCGTTCGAGCAGAGGGCGTGGAGGGTCCGAGCCAGACACTTCCGCCAGAGACCTGCAGCGCTCTAGTTGTTGGGACGCTGGGGGGAAATAAGGCACTGGATTCTCGATCCCCGCGTGGTAAGTGGGCAGTGGCAGTGTCCCTACCGCTTTTTATTGAAGCGCTTCCAGCGTATTAGTGAATAAGACTGGTATGCTGACTTAGCGCGTGAGCTATTTTATAATTTTAAAACTTTCTTTTCCTCACCTGGCACTGTGGTGAGCCAGCTCGTGCAAGCACTGTGTGTTGTTTTGCTTTCTGCATTTCGCTCGGCTGAGCTCCTCAAAGCTGACAAGCAGTTGCTGCTACCTAGCAACGGAGTGCTGGACTCGCCCCTCCCTCCCGCCCTGTTCTGACGCCGGTGACTAGCACCGTTCGAGCAGAGGGCGTGGAGGGTCCGAGCCAGACACTTCCGCCAGAGACCTGCAGCGCTCTAGTTGTTGGGACGCTGGGGGGGATATAAGGCGGATGTGTTGTAGGCAGCGCAGCGGACGAGCGCAGCGGGCGCGACGAAGGCGCGCCGGAGTTGCGCCTGAGTTAAGCCCGTCTGCGCCCGTCCACGGCCGGTTGCGGCCCAGGGCCAGACCCCCTGCCCCTCCTGGAGACCATGTCTGCTGGAGTCGAGAGGACCTTCTTCTCCTCCGCAGTGAGCTTTCTGGACCTTGCTCGCACAGTATGGAGGTAGAAAACAACGCTGGCTGCAGACACTGCAACTTCACTTTCCATATAGGGGAGGTTAACTTCAGAGACCAACATACCCTGGTCTGTGGCCTGCTGAACGTACGCTCCCTACGTAAACACTGTCTTGACATCCATGACCTCCTTAGCGGAAAGCATTGGGATTTGCTCTTCCTTACGGAAACTTGGTTAGACCAAGACTCCATGCCGGAGATCATTGAAGCCATGCCAGAGGGCTATTGCCTGCAGAGATTAGATAGAATATCAGGGGGTGGCATAGCTATAGTTGCTAAACAGGCCTACCAATGTCAGCTAGAACGGACTACTATTGAGGATAGTGAAGCCGGTGATTTCTCTATCTCGATAAGCAGCAATTTCACTCTGAAAGGCCTTCTGATTTACCGCCCGCCTGGCTCTACTTCAACTTTCATCGAGAAGCTAGTAGAAGGAGTCACAGAGGCCGCATTAAGTACTGATAAATATCTTGTCCTGGGTGACCTAAACCTTCACCTACGGACAAGGTGGCGAGTGATTTCTGTCAAACAATGGCAGGTCTGCAGTTTGAGCAGAAGGTACAGCACTCCACCCACAAGATGGGCCACCTTCTTGACCCGGTTTTCGCAAACTGGAACCAAGTGGAAGCTCAGATCCCTGTCCCCATTCCATGGTCCGACCACCATCTCATCCCATTCACCATTGAGTTACAGGGAGCGCGCCCGACCGAACCTCCTGCCAATAAACACCCTAGGCGGAGATGGGCGGCGTTCTCCCAAGCTAAATTTAACCAGGCGCTAACTGCGAAGGGTCACCCTGGGGATGAGGGGTTTGAAGAAATTAATTTCAATCTAGCCCAACGAATCACGGAGGCCCTGGACCTGGTGGCTCCACTCGGTTCAGCAAAAATGGGGGGCCGAGCTCAGAGATCGGCTCCTTGGTACAACGAGGACATGCGGGCAGCCAAAGCAGCGTGTAAACGTGCTGAAAGGCAAGGGAGAACTGCCTACTCGGCCCACGCCAAAGCAGAGTATATAGAATGCAGGCGCAACTACCACAAATTAATAAGAAAGGGCAAATCACTGTACTACTGCAATAAGATTGAAGAAGCTGAACAGTCCACTAAGGAACTCTTCTCAATCTATAAATCTATTGCAATAGGGAAGCCCGCTGTGGTGCCCAAGAAACTTTGCACAATGGAGGGTTGTGACCGTATTGCAGAGTTCTTTGCAAATAAGGTCACTAACATCTACAATTCCTTCCCTCAGAAGGCAGACAATAGCCCATTATACCAGGAGGCCACTAAAATCAAAGGGGAACAACGATTAGTCACCTTCGTCACCCCTCCTACGGAGGTACTTCTCCGCATCTGCGGTTCGATAAAATCCGGCTCCCCAAGAGACCCGACCACTCCCAGTCGGTTGAAGGGCAGCCTACAAGTACTTGAACCCTATGTTCGCCACCTGCTAGATGCCTCCTTCAAGTCCCAGAGTGTCCCCATTGCTTGGAAGCAAGCAGTAGTACTCCCTCTGCAAAAGAAAGCCAATGTCAGTTTTGAGAAACTTGACAATCTTCGCCCAATCTCCCTCCTGCCCTATATGGCTAAAGTGGCGGAAAAAATAGCCAACCTACAACTTATGCAGTTCGTGGAGGAGGCTTCGCTACTCCACGACTCGCAATCTGGCTTCCGCCCCCGTCATTCGACGGAATCGGCGCTTCTCGTGGCAGTTGAAGCGCTACGACAGGGCGTGAATGAGGGCCAGACCATGGCTTTGATCCTACTTGACCTAAGTGCGGCATTCGACACTGTAGCACACTCCACCTTGCTACAGTGTCTGAATGAAGGTGGGGTCACAGGCGATGCGCTTGGCTGGATCGGTTCCTTCCTGTCTGACAGGTGTTTTCAGGTCCGACTGGGAGAATGCTATTCGAAGGAGATTGAGTTGGGCCAGGGCGTGCCTCAGGGCTCGTCCCTGAGCCCAACCCTATTTAATATCTATGTCTCCCCCCTTGCAGCCATCGTGGAGGGACACGGTCTTCGCCTGGTGTCCTACGCCGATGACACGCAGCTGGTCATCTCCCTATCGCGTGCACCCGGCCTTGCAGCGGACATCTTCAGGAACTGCATGCAAGACCTGGCAGCCTGGATGTCCGCAAACTGTTTAAAGCTGAACGGTAGCAAGACTGAGGTGCTCGTGGTGGGGAGAGGGCCATCTGCTTGGTCGTCGTCGTGGCCGCCCTGCCTGGGTGAGGTCCCTATTCCCTGCCGTGAGGCCAGGAACCTCGGCGTGTGGCTGGACAAGGACCTTGCCTTCGGTCCCCAGATCAGCCGGGTGGCCGGGGTGTGTTTCGGCGTTCTGAGAGCCTTAAGGAAAGTTTTAGATCTTCTTCCTATTTCTGCTCGGAGGACGCTGGTGCACGCCCTGGTCACCTCGCGACTTGACTACGGGAACCTGCTTTATCTGGGGGCCACGAACAGGGTCATGGGCCGCCTGCAAGTGCTCCAAAATGCCGCTGCGCGGCTGGTACTCAGGCTCCCTAGGAGGTCACCCTCCAAACCTGCTCTACTTGCCCTCCATTGGCTCCCCGTGGAGAAGAGGGTAGAGTTCAAAGCCCTCTCCACATGTCACCGCATTCTGAGTGGTAAAGCCCCTGTTCCGCTCCAGAGTCTGGCGAGCTACTATGAGCCCGCACGCAATCTACGGTCCTCGCAGACTGGGCTGCTAAAAGTCCACAGAGTAAGAAAGGCACGTATGGGAGGAAGATCTTTTAGACATCTTGCTCCCAGATGCTGGAATGCCCTTCCGTTAGAACTGTGACTAGAACCATCTGAAGTCCTGTTCAGGAAAAAGCTTAAAACCCACCTTTTCAGCAGGTAGTCTTCTGTAGGAGGGGGGGGGGGACAGCCACTTCACTTATCACAGCGCGGGGACACGCCAGTGGCGTAACCAGGCGCTCTACAAATGCCCAAATAATAATAATAATAATAAGAGCCTGTAACTAACAGTATGTGTGTAAATTTCTTGACAGCTTCTCTTCTATGACCAGGTGGGGCTGGTGCAAGCCCAGATCAGACAGAAATAATACCTTTGCAGCCCAGCAGTATTTTGAGATCAAGACCTGGGTAATATGAAGTTGACTTACAATAACACACACTGAGCACCCATTTCAGCCAATCTTTACTGTTTGTCTGAAGAATAGACGAACAGGATGTGGTGTTAAATGCCAACCATTAACCTTTTGCCTTCTGCAATTAAATATAAACAAGATGCAAACATACCTCCATTCTGCATGTGATGGTTGCAAAGAGATCGATGAGCAATGAGACAGGTGAGCAAAACAATGATACGGTCCTGAAAGAACAAATTCAAAAGGAGAGTTAGGAGAAGGTAAATGGATATCAGAAATGGCAAAGGGGACAAACAAGAGAAGGAAATAAACAAAACATTCCTTAGATGAACACCAGCCTCATTAATGTTTACAGAGATTAAAAAAAGTCAATTTGTTTTTACATTTTTTGTAATACACTGAAAGAAAAAAAACAATTTAGAACCCATAGAAACTGAAAGAAGAAAAGCCTGGGTCAGGGGTGTGGAGTTTAATAATGTATCTACTTGTCCATGGGGCAGGTTGGTTTATAAATCTACTTGTCCTGTAACAATAGCCACTTGTCCCTTTTGTAATGCGGTGACAAATTATGGCAGCAATCTCATTATATAAGATCTCGGAAATAGCCTCTCTGATTTTGCCAGAGCTCATTCCAGAGTAGAGTTTCAATACTAGCAATTCCCTTATGTTGCCACGTTTTGGCAGATCTACATGCTGGGGCTGAAGGTAATAGTAAGCAACAATTCCAGGGTTGGAATTCCCTTTTTGAGGCTGTGCAAAACCTACTAACTTGCATGTTTTAAGGGTTTTCACCAACTCTTCTCTAATCTTTTCCCATACCGAGAAAGGTTGGAAATATACTCCTGACAATGGCAGACATAAAACTGCTTCCAGGGTTTGGAAAAAAGTGGTTGGAGAGAAAGCAAACTTGCAAACACTCAGATTTTCGCATGAGCGGATCTACACCTGCATATTTGCTCATACAGAAATGCAGTTAACAAATATTTGAAAGGAGTACTATTTCTTGGCCTACTTCTGTAAAGTCTTGTGAATTCACGAAAGCCGTATATTTTCACTTAGTGGAATGACAGGGCGCACTTTTGAGACTTTATATAATAATTGGGCCCCAAATTAGGTCTGGCGTTAACCATGACCTTTTGTGTTTATTCCAATTCTGTCTCTCTCTATCGGTTAGCTTCACTGTGAGTAACAGCATTCTGTTCTTTCACAAGGAGCATATGGACACTCAGTTGTTTTGTTCAGTGACATGAACTACTGTGGCAATATGTGCTTTTTGAGACCGAAACAATGTTTGCTTCTGCCAATGTTTGGTATAATGTTGAGGGCCATGCAGCACCCACACCAATTAGGTTTTACAAAAAGCATGCCAAAATAAGTCATGCGTTGAACAAAACCAAAAGGTTGACCAACAATTTGAGACCTACTGGCTTTACCAATGCTTGTTTATTTTTATGTTTCTCATAATGTTATTAAAACTGGTTACACTGATTTTCTATTATGCATATTTTTGGGAAATACTAGCATACATCAACACATTTCACTAAATGATGCTGAAAAAAAATGGTACCTAAAATTTTACAGTAGTTCAACTGTTTTAGAATTTTTTTTTAGAACATTTTATCTTGAAGGCAAAGAATCATCATTCTTGCTTTCGAGCTTCAGCAAATATTTGCATCTAATCAGCGAGCATTCTGGTAGCATTATACATAGCCTCATATTGCTAAACATTGAAAACGTGTGCACACATTTTATACTGGAACCACTGTCAGCAGTGCAGTCTGAGCTTACAACATTTACTCACACTAATAATAAAGACTTTGCATTAATGAACCATAAAAGTTTGAACAGGATTAACACATGGACATGAATATTACTTTAACTGCAGGCAATGCCCTTCCCTGATCATTAATATGGTACTGCAAACTGGCAGCCAAAGGGTTTATGATGTAGAGGGTTGGGCCTACTTGTCCCACGGACAAACTGCACATGAAACATTGTTGTACAGGGCCCCAAACAATATATCCTGGGGGTCGGGCTATAGGAATTCCACATCCCTGCTATGTACTTTGTTTGTGCATTATCAGAGAAGAGGATGGGCTGCATGCATGGAAGGATTAACTCCTTTGCTACTAGGCCTTTTCCGCCCCTGTGCTAAGCCTTTTTTGTCTATTTGGCGTAGTTGTGATGGAGTGGAAGTTTGCGCCTAATGCAACAAGCTCTATGTATGAACCTCGAGGGCACTTATAATAAAACTAAACCACCTTGTTCGTCATTAATAATCCACTTTTCCAGTACACGCGGGTGTCCCAGAGACGCTTGCCTATGTGTTTACTAATAGTAACACCGCTTGCATTCTAAAAATGGCCGCTTCGCAGAAATTCAGTCTGCGCATGCGTCAGTCATACCCACGTGAGATGACGCACTCGCAGATTTGGAGGGAAAGAGACCGCTCATGCGCATTGTAGCTGACCTGCCCGCTTGTTCTAACCATGCTCTGCGCTTGCCCATGCTGCTTCGCATTTCTGTCTGTTTTTGCACTAATCATTAAACGCTATAGATATTATAAAGTAAGGGGTGCAGTGTAGGAAAACATGGTGTACAGTGTGTTCTGTTTTGCTGTGATATTAATTTGTTTCCGCTTACTTTTCATGTACCGCGCAAACATTGGCCTGAATATGTGTGACGACTCCATATTGTAACCCGTCCCGACCCCAACACGTGACAAGGGAAAATCCACACTGCGCAGAAGCAAATCTCAGCCAGCTGGCTCCTGAAGCAAGATGCGCATGGGAAAACTACCTAGACCGGTCAAAATTACTGACACTCACCTTGGAAACTTGCAACATTGTATCTATCAATGTATTCACCCATTGTTTCTCCATATTCCTATGCCTGGGAACCTGTACACAGGGGGTGGGTATTAAATATTAACATTAAGTATGGGAACGCAGAATTTGGGAGGTAAAGGTGACCTAATCATTTCTCCTGACCAATCACAAACTGAGACCCTATTTTTGCAACATTTGTGGGTGGTCTGGGAACCCCAGAAGAGTATAACTAGCCTAGTCAGTTAGGTAGAAATTGTCCGACTTGTCCGAGTAGCAGACCTGTCACTGACCCCACGACTCTATAGGTGATTGATACAGAGAGCTGCGGAGCTCTCTGTCCGAATTTTCCACAAAACTCCAAGGGGTGGAAATAGTCTTAAGTGCTGGCGAAGCACTTTAACTGGGGATTCGAGAACCCAATCGGGGTTATTGGCTGATTCCGTGCAGTGAGGGGGTAACGCAGGCGTTGCATACGAAGCTGTGGGGGTTGGTCGTGCCCTTTGGTGAGCCCAGTCCTGACCCAGAACCTGAGGGGTATCCTGTCTTGGTTTTCCGTGAGCTGCTACCTGCTCACCTACTGGTATCCTAAATCCTTGAGGGTCCTTGTCCTCGTCTTTCCCGAAACTGACCCGTGGCCAGGGTTAGTCTTCATTCTTGCCTAGGTAAATATTACCTGTAGGTGTCCGTCATTCTATCCCTTTCCTTTTTGCTCTTAATAAAGCCTCTATGCACCTGATTTTTGCTCTGATCTTCCCTTGATGCATTTGCAAACTGTTTAAATAGTATGTTCCTATTTTTCCCTTCCCTTAGGAGGTATTTGAACTGTTTTTCTTGAAGTATTAATGTGTGGTGAACCTTAGAAATTGCAATAAGACTTTAGGTAGACAGAATAGGAGTAGGGCTGAATTACTTATAGGCTATATAAATTCACTGATTGGTGTGGTTTGAACTTGTCGTCCCTAGTTTAAGTCCAAATTGAATAGCATGTTCCCTGTTACCCTACCCTTAGAAACTCCGTTTTTCCCTTAAATGGTGTTAGCATTCTTGCATAGCTATTTCATCTTTTTGATTCTGCCTATTGATGCCCTTATCAGCATTTGCCTCATTATTTTGTCTCTTTGAAATTACATTATATAAAAACCCTTGAAATACCTAAGGTGTCTGTGGTCATTTTGAAAGGTACATCAATGTTGATTTAATGAAATAAGTGGTATAGATTGAAACCTTATCACCTACCCTCGTGCTCCCGGTCCATCAAGGAGGAGTACAATACCTGTGGTAAGTCAGGTATCATGTTAGAAGTGTCACAGGAGACACACCCACAATACGGATAGAAGCGTGTAAAATCACCCGACTTGTAAATTGGGTATTCTGAACGCATACATGGGCCCGAGTGCGTTATAATCTGGCAGTCTGTTGGGCCGGGTGACCTGCGCGCTCTATCAGTTTTCTGGTAAGCAAGAGGATGGTTAGGACTAGTTAGGATAGGTAGATAGGAGAAATACTATTGAACCGTGAGAAATAAAATGTGCTGCTAAAATATTATTATATGCTGCTATAAATGATTATTGGTTTATATGAATGTCATAGAATAAGTTTGGTATATTGCATGCGTTTTTGAAATTTTACTAACCAATTGTGAGTAAATGTTTTATGTTGTGGGGATCCCCGGGGAACAGAAATAGAAGGTGGTGAGTAGAATCCACTTGGCTGTAAGGTCACTGGCAAAGGGAGAGATTAGTGCATGGTTAAGCAGAACTGGAAGCGCTGATCAGGGTTTCTTCTATTATCTGAAATATGAATGTGTCGGGGAAAAGAACCTAGATAAAGGAGTTGCTGAGTGTGTTGCAGAAATGGGGCGATCTGGACAAGTGGAAAACTAGGTGGGCTAAGAAAAGGAAGAGAGTAGGACAAAGTCCCAAACTTCTGAGTTTGTGCTAAAGGAAGTCGGTCAGGCAGAAAAACTGTGTCCCATGAGGGAAGTGCCAGGAGGAAAATATGTACATGTCCCATGGTCCCGACATGACATTGTGTCATTCACCAATGATTTCCCAAAGCTATGGGAGAAGCCCGTAGAATGGTATAGGCAGGTACAGCGATTTGTGAAGGTCCAGAAGTGCCTGTTGAAAGATCTGGATGGGTTCTTTGACATTGTGGTTCCGGTAGATTTATGGACCGATTGCAAAATAGAGATTGATTGGCCCAGTGAAGAATATCAAAGGGACCCCAACACTGGAGCCCCTTCTTCAGAAGTGATGAGAAAGTATGACCAAGTCATACAATTTCTGAAGAAAAAGGTGCCCGCAAAAGAAACTGATTGGACCCGAATTGATAGAACCACCCAGGATCACAATGAAACGGTCCATTCATATTATGAGAGGCTATTGCAGGTATTCAAGACCTACAGTGGCATCGATAATATTGAAATCAAAGACATGACTCATTTTATTTATCGATTCGTGCTAGGGCTAAAACCAGAAATATCCCAGTGGATTAGAGATAATAAGATCTGTTGGCAGGGAAAGCCTATAGATGATGTCCTCAAGTACGCTAAGTACTGTGAGGATGAAATGGAGAACAAGAAAAAGGCCCTGAAAGAGAAGGTGATGTGGGCACAGGTTAAATTGGCTGAGCAGCAAATAAACAGTTAAGTAAGATGAATAGCAATGCTCCAACCAATAACTCGGGAGGGGGAGGGAAGCCTAGAATTAAGATGAGCAAAGAAGAGGCCAAGAAGAAATTCCCCTGTCACGGGTGCGGAGCAGATAGGGCATTGGAGAGACGAGTGTCCTCATTTACAAGCTGGTAACGCCCCCATCAATGGTTTAAATCCACAGGTGCAGAAAGAGGGGCCACGAAAGAATCAGCAACAGGTAAATCTACCTCCATTACCTAGAGCTCCTAGACCTAATTATAAGAATCAGGCTCCACAGAATGAGAGGGTTGAAGTGTGGGAAGGACAGAACGAGAGAAATCAGGCAACCTCACAGTTCTAGTTAAATGACACATTCCTCTGTGATGATCAATACTGACGGGGCCTGAGGGGGGAGAAAGGGGAGTGCGTGCTTGGCGCATCCCTACCGGTAGACGAGTCAGGGCCATACATTGAAGGAAAGGTTGAAGGAAAAGATGTCACCTTTCTGTTGGACACTGGTGCTACCCGTTCGACTGTGAGAACAGCAGATGTTCCTAACCTACCCCTCTCGGGAGAAGCAATCCAAGTAGTAGGTGTATCGAACCAGATAATTAGCACTCCTGTAACTGAACCTATGGAAATTTCTATAGGGAATTTCAAAGAAATGCACAGGTTCGTGGTTTGCGATTCCAGTCCTGTAAATTTACTGGGACGTGATTTATTGTGCAAAATGAATTGTACCATCTTTTGCACGCCAAGAGGTGTTGAGATTCAGAACCCAGATGAGGATGGCCTGTACAAGCTAAGGCTGTTAAGGCCTAATACCGAAACCAGACCCTTAACGATTCTTGATCTACCTGAAGAACTCCGGCAAAAGGTGATACCAGAAGTTTGGGATTTCACCAGGAAAGATGTAGGGTTAATGGGAAATGTAGACCCAGTCAGGATAGCCATCAAACCTAATGCTACCTACCCAAAAACAAAACAGTATAAAATGAGTGCAGAAGTGAAAGCTGGAGTTGCACTTGAAATAAACAGATTGTTAGAGGCAGACATAATTGAAGAGGTGCTGAGCAGTCCTTGTAACTCACCCATAATTGGAATTAATTAGCCTAGTGGAAAGTACAGGGTAGTGCAGGACTTGCGAAAGGTAAACCAGATTGTTGTACCTTGTTGTCCCATCGTGCCAAACCCTGCTGTGATCCTGTATCAAATTCCCTGGAATGCGGAGTGGTTTTCTGTCATAGACTTGTGTCATGCATTCTTCTCCATCCCATTGCATCCAGAAAGCAAGTTTCTTTTCTCTTTTGAGTTTGACAGTCATATCTATGTCTGCAATCGTGTCCCCCAGGGGTACACAGAGAGCCCCTCCATCTTTAATCAGATCTTAAAAAGATGTCTTGAATCATTGGTACTGCCAAAGAAGTCTGTCTTGGTCCAGTACATAGACGACCTTTTGGTGGCATCTAAAAGTCAAAGCGACTGTGCTACTGATACTATCGCTCTGCTGAATCACCTGGGCAGAGGTGGACACAAAGTACCCCCTGACAAATTGCAGTTCTGTCAGACTTCAGTAAAGTATCTCGGACACCAGATCGAGAAAGGTATCCGAAGAGTCACCTCAGAGAGAATCAGAATAATTCAGGATATGAAGCTGCCCAGAACTCAGAGGGACGTTAGAATGTTCCTCGGAGTTGTGGGATATTGCAGACAGTGGATTGTGGGATTTGCGGCACTTGCCAAACCTCTGATAAAAATGACAAAGAAAGGGGCAGACGATCCAGTCACTTGGGATGATGAAAGCATGACTGCCTGGATGAAATTGCGAAACTGTCTGTGCACTGCTCCTGCATTGGGAATGCCTGACTATTCCAAGAACTTTGAGTTATTCTGTGATACACGAGACAATTGTGCACTTTCAGTCTTGACCCAAGAGCATGGTCTGACTAGACGTCCTGTGGCCTACTTTTCAGCCACACTGGACCCAGTGGCTGCTGGGCTTCCGGGGTGCCTGAAAGCAGTGGCTGCCACATGCACCAGCCTGGAACAGAGTGAGAACATTGTCATGGGACATCCTGTAACGGTTTATGTTCCTCATTCAGTTGTGATTCTGTTAACCCGAACCAAGACTCAGTATCTCACTCCTAGTCGGCTGACTAAGTATGAGAGAATTCTTATTGGTGCAGAAAACGTAATAATTTCAAGATGTAATATCCTGAACCCGGCAACGCTATTGCCCCTTGCCCAAGATGCAGGAGAGGAAGGTGAATTCGAACATAATTGCATTGATCTGACTGAGTTTAGTACTAAACCTCGTCCTGACATAAAAGAATTGGCCCTTATCAATGCTGACATAGTGATGTTTGTGGATGGCTCTTGCCTGAGACATGAGGCTGGTGGACTAAGTGCTGCCTATGCTGTAGTCACTCTGGAAACAACCATAGAGGCATCCTATTTGAGTGGAGTCAAATCTGCCCAAGTGGCCGAGCTCATAGCATTGGCCAGAGCTTGCAAACACGGAAAGGGCAAACGAGTAACTGTATATACTGACAGCCAATATGGATATTGGGTTGTTCATGACTTTGGCCAACTATGGCTGCAAAGAGAATTCATGACGTCCTCAGGTACCCCCATCAGAAATGGAAAGGTGGTGCAAACACTATTGGAAGCAATTCAATTGCCCCAAGAATTGGCAGTGGTCAAATGTGCTGCTCACCAATCTGGAAAAGATGATGTGGCAGCTGGAAACAGGTATGCTGACCAAATTGCCCAGTACTGTGCACGCTATAAAATGTCCCTAAAAATCCAAATATGGGGCGGAAACAGCTGCCAACTTATGATGTTTGAGAATGTATCTTCCTGGACGGAACTGAGAGAGTTGCAACAGGCTGCATCCGAGGGGGAAAAACTAAGATGGGTGACTGAAGAATGTCAACTCAGAGAAAGGGATGGTATCATAGTGAGTAAAGATGGTATGCCTGTGTTGCCAGACTGTATGGCTGATCCAATGGTTCGAATGATTCATGGAGACACTCATGTTGGAAAAGATGTAATGTGCTGTGTGTTTGATAAAGTGTTCTAAAATTCAAAATTCAGGAATATCGCGGAAAAACTCTACCAGAGGTGCCTGGTGTGTCAGCAGTTCAATGCAGGAAAGAGGACTGTGGTAGAACAGAGCACCATTGGAAAGTCAGAAGGCCCCTTTGTCAGATTGCAGGCAGATTTCATACAATTGCCCATGTGTAGAGGATACAGATATGTACTGGTAATAGTTTGCCTATTCTCAAGATGGGTGAGGGCTTACCCGGCCAAAAGGAATGATGCCATCACTGTGGCAAAATTGCTACTTAGAGAGCTGATCCCTAGATTTGGTTTCCCAGAGACTATTGAAACAGACCAGGGTGGGCATTTTACTGGGGATGTCCTGAAGGAACTCTATGCAGCATTCAAAATTGAGCCCAAACTACATTGTGCATATCATCCAGAGGCTTCTGGAATAGTGGAGCAAATAAATGGCACATCATCAACCTCTCCCTTTCCACGGCCAGGATCCCGAGAAGTTGGAAGGAGGCAAAGCTGCTCCCTCTATTAAAAAAGGCCGGTTTAGACCCAGCACTACCATCGAGCTATCGGCCCATTTCACTGTTGCCAGCTCTGGCGAAGGTGTGTGAAAAGGTGGCCTTTAAACAACTGGACAGCTTCATTGAGTCTTCCCACGCTCTACATCCTGCTCAGTCCGGATTCAGAGCTGCCTACAGTACCGAGACTGCTCTAGTTGAGGTATCGGAGGCTGTCCGTGAGTGCCTGGACGGAGGTGGCAGAGCGGTCCTGATTTTATTGGACCTCTCTGCCGCCTTCGATACGGTCCCGCATGCCCTACTGATGGACAGACTATGTGCGGTTGGAATATCTGGGCTGGCTCTTGACTGGCTGTCATCATTCTTGAGTGACAGAACTCAACAGGTCTGGATGCCCCCCTACTCTTCGGCCCCTAAAAAATTGTCAACTGGTGTCCCGCAGGGTTCTACGTTAAGCCCGTTATTGTTTAACGTTTATATGACCCCGCTACTCTATCTGGCTGAACAACTGGGAGCCAAGATAATAGCATATGCTGATGATACTCAGCTGCTATTTACATGGCCTAAGGGTATGTCCGACCCATCAGCAGTCCAACATTGTCTGTCGGAAGTCTTCAGGTGGCTTGCACAAGTCCAACTTAAGTGCAATGAAGACAAGTCCGAGGTTCTATTCTTTGGCTCCTTCCCTGACAATTTCAAGGACCAGATCTGGCCCCCGGACCTACCCTGTCCCAGCGTGACTGGTGGCCCAGCTAAGAACTTGGGGGTCTGGTTCGGGCAAGATCTAAAGTTTGCTGATCATATAAAAAAATTGACCGGCATCTGTTTTGGCACCCTGCGTGCCTTGAGGAAATTCTTTCCTCTTCTGCCTAGGGCAGCCAAGGAGTCTGTCCTTCGAGCTCTGATTTTATCCCGGCTCGACTACGCCAACGCCTTATTTAGTGGTCTACCTGCGTACATGGTTCACCGCCTGCAGGTGATACAAAACGCCGCAGTACGTTTGCTTTTCTCCCTCCCAAGGAGATCTAGCGTGCGTAGCCACTTACGCAGCTTGCACTGGCTACCAGTACCTCACCGAATTTTGTTTAAAATTCTTGTGTTGGCATTTAGAGCAGTCCATGGCCAGGGACCAACATACCTGCAGAAAAGGTTTTCATTTTACACTCCAAACCGTGCCCTCCGATCGGCCAACCTATGTTTTTTAATCACCCCCAAATTCAAATACGCACGCATAGGAGGCCAATCCATTTCAGTCAAAGCTGCCTCTGCCTGGAATGCTCTCCCTTTTTCTCTCAGAGCTTCGCCAACCATTGCTTTGTTTAAAAAAGATCTCAAGACCCATTTGTTCAATGCCCCTTACTAGTAGTTCCTCCAGACTCTGTTTTCAGTTCTTCTGTTCTCAAAATTCACTCACCGCGCCAGGATACCCCGTGGTAACAGAGCGCGCTACAAAAGTTTTAATAAACATAAACATAAACATAAACACTATCAAATCAAGATTGGCGAAAATGTGTGATACCACTAAATTGAACTGGATAGAAGCCTTGCCACTTGTCTTGATGGGATTAAGGAGCATCCCAAACAGGAAAACAGGCCTAAGCCCCCATGAGGTACTAATGGGAAGAGTGATGCGACAGGCATGGGTACCTGGACACAAACTGCTGAGTATTTCTGATGATTTGGTGCTAGAATACTGCAGGCAGCTGGGTGACCTGCGCGCTCTATCTCTCACCAGATTGGAGAGACTGCTGATGAATGGCCAACCACTCCAGTCCATAAAATCAGACCTGGAGATTGGGTGGTGTTGAAGAAACACACCCGGAAGAGTTGCCTTGGACCAAAGTGGGGGAAAAAGAGGCAAGTGATCCTTGTGACTACCACAGCTGTAAAATGTGCTGGAGTGCCGAAGTGGATTCATGCCAGCCACACTAAGAAGGTAGCCCAGGAGGAGACGGCTGAGGGTGATGCAGCTGAAGTGACTCCAGACGAGGGTCCAGATCTAGCTGAAGTGATACAACCCGGCACCAGCCAAGACGAGTGGTATCCAGCAGATGACCTGATTCTTGATCCAATAAGAACCAGAAAATATTCCTACTTAGATAGAGAGTGGGATAGTGAGGGTGAGACAGGACAAGAAGAAGCAGGTCAGGTTAACGAGACTCACATCGGACCTGATCAAGAAATAGGTCAAATAGGGACAGACCAAGTCATCGACACTCCTCCAGAGACTCCAGAAGCTGGAAAGGGACAGATAGTAGTTAAAGTTGAAGTTCATGCGGAAGAAAATCAAGGGGAAGAAGTGCATGAACAGGAACAGATAGGAACAGACGAACGTGTTCAGGAACCAGAACCCAAGCTGGTTGAAGATCAAGATCAAATACAGACCATACCTGAACAAGGCCAGTTTAGAAACCAGGCAGAAGAAACTGACGAAAGTCCTGGGCCTAGTCAGACAGGAGAGGGAAAAGACATTGCCAATACAATAGTGCCACACCAAAGCGAAAACAGGGGAATCCAAGAGGACGGCAAAGTATCCTCGACCAGTAAGAGGCCTAGAAAACAGGCGAAACCAAGATATATAAAGAGACTGAAACTAAGACTGAAAACTGTAGAGGAAAAACTAGAGGACAGGAAAAGAGCCGCAAGTGAAAAGCAAAGAGACGAGGCTCAGCAAAGTAGACGCAGTATCAGATTTAAGAAAGTAAACAAGAACTATCGAAGTCCTGAATGGACATTTTTGGTGTTGGAAGAAATTGACGACTCTGAAGAAAGTGACCGCAGTGATCACAGTTCCGTTGAGGATCGCAGCTCTGAGGTAGAAGACCCACCCTGAAAGGTGAAACTGCGTTAGCCTCTTGAACCGAAACAAAGAGGGGTTGAAAAGTCCCAGAAACAAAAATGTCTGATCCAAGTGTAAATGGGAGACCAAAACGGAATTGTTGCAAAACTTGCTGTAAAATATGCCTATGCAGTGTAGCAATAGTTATAGTAATTTGGATAGGGCTAACAGTCGTTATACCTTTTATGATAAGTAAAGACCCTAACCTGTACCCTACTAAGCCAATGAACCCAGATCCCGTAGTTGTACATACTGAAGAGACACCACGAAGTGTAGAAAGACATGACAACTCTGTTAGCCTAAGACAAACACGACATGACTTAGAAGCACCAGATGAGGAAGGACTACATTTTCACCACATGAGAAATCGATCACATTTAAATGTCTTTGCAAATCTTTTAGTGCATTACGTAGAAGCTATGGAAATAGAAGATTGTTATGTCTGTATGAAGCTACCTACTTCTGTAGCTGAGGGCGTGACTTATCACCATTTGCCCCTGACTTATGGGATTTCCTGTAGTATATTAGCAAGCTTGTTTTATAGAAGCACATTACAGTACTACTATTCAAACACTGACGTGATTTTTTCTGAGCTACCTGTTCGAGGGAACCTAAACGTTGTGCATATTAAAAGCGAGGTAACTAGATACATGGGAGAATACTTCCTGACTATAGGTGACATAGACTTACATGAAGCTCGAAGAGAAAATTTGACTTGCTCATTACAAGAGCAGGAAAAGATGTTTTTAAAGATGGCCGAAAAGAGAAGGGAGAGTTTCCAAAGAAAGGCTAATGATAAGAAACAGCAAACTCCTAAGTGGGCTGAAAACATGCAAGGCACCTCAAATGGCGATGCGAATCCTGCGATGTTGTTGGATTTTGAACAAAAGGGGAAACTTTGTCTTCATAGAGAAAAGACTAGTTATTATAACAATGTATTCATCGGTTCCAGCGAATGCGACCATAATTACAAGGTAATTGGAGGATGGGGTTTCAAAAATGGTTCAGAACCTGTGTTTCCCGGAATTTATTATATATGTGGAAACAAAGCTTATTTCAAATTGCCGGATCACTGGTATGGAAGCTGCTACTTTGGCATTGTCTTCCCGAAAATATACCATGTGAATAACGCTGCTGGAAGCAATGAAGACACTAATGACTTAGTGCGTAATAAACGTGAGAGTGTAGGAGAAATCATAGGTGATATTTTTAGTGCACTGATACCTGGAATGGGGGTAGTTCTGAATACTCACCGTATCTGCAAATTGTCTACAGTAGTGGATCGGTTGTCAACTGACACTGCTGCTGGATTCCTGCTGGTCAATACTGAAATGGTTGCGATCAGATCAATGGTTTTGCAAAATCGCCTTGCTCTTGATACCTTATTGGCAAAAGAGGGCGGAGTCTGTAGAATGCTGAAGGCGCAACATTGTTGCACTTACATTCCAGACAAAAGCGTGGAAATTAAAAGATATGTGCAAAATATAACTAATCTGGAAAGAGAACTTAAACCATTGGAGGTTGACAGTGCCTGGAAGAGACTGACTGATGGTCTCTCTTCTGTAGGTAGTTGGTTTACTAGTGTAGGCCGTAGTTTAGTAGGTAAAATACTGATGCCAATAGCCGGAATAAGTTTGATTGTGTTTATTATAATAATTTGCTGTAAATGCCAGAAATGCAGAAAAAAGTACACTGTAAATAGGAGGGGAGTGAGACGAAATGTGGATGAACTCGAATTAAAAGAATTAAGGAGTCAGATCTATAAAAAAGCTAGAGAATCCCACCCAAATAAAGCTAAAGACAATGGCATAATAATAAGTTTGTGGAAATTGAAATGAGTGAGATGTAAATTTAAATTGGCATCGGTTTCTCATTTGTAGTGATGATAGTAAATATCATCAAAGAGGGGATTGATGGAGTGGAAGTTTGCGCCTAATGCAACAAGCTCTATGTATGAACCTCGAGGGCACTTGTAATAAAACTAAACCACCTTGTTCGTCATTAATAATCCACTTTTCCAGTACACGCGGGTGTCCCAGAGACGCTTGCCTATGTGTTTACTAATAGTAACACCGCTTGCATTCTAAAAATGTCCGCTTCGCAGAAATTCAGTCTGCGCATGCGTCAGTCATACCCACGTGAGATGACGCACTCGCAGATTTGGAGGGAAAGAGTCCGCTCATGCGCATTGTAGCTGACCTGCCCGCTTGTTCTAACCATGCTCTGCGCTTGCCCATGCTGCTTCGCATTTCTGTCTGTTTTTGCACTAATCATTAAACGCTATAGATATTTTAAAGTAAGGGGTGCAGTGTAGGAAAACATGGTGTACAGTGTGTTCTGTTTTGCTGTGATATTATTTGTTTCTGCCTACTTTTCATGTACAGCGCAAACATTGGCCTGAATATGTGTGACAACTCCATATTGTAACCCGTCCCGACCCCAACACGTGACACGGGAAAATCCACACTGCGCAGAAGCAAATCTCAGCCAGCTGGCTCCTGAAGCAAGATGCGCATGGGAAAACTACCTAGACCGGTCAAAATTACTGACACTCACCTTGGAAACTTGCAACATTGTATCTGTCAATGTATTCACCCATTGTTTCTCCATATTCCTATGCCTGGGAACCTGTACACAGGGGGGCGGGTATTAAATATTAATATTAAGTATGGGAATGCAGAATTTGGGAGGTAAAGGTGACCTAATCATTTCTCCTGACCAATCACAAACTGAGACCCTATTTTTGCAACATTTGTGGGTGGTCTGGGAACCCCAGAAGAGTATAACTAGCCTAGTCAGTTAGGTAGAAATTGTCCGACTTGTCCGAGTAGCAGACCTGTCACTGACCCCACGACTCTATAGGTGATTGATACAGAGAGCTGCGGAGCTCTCTGTCCGAATTTTCCACAAAACTCCAAGGGGTGGAAATAGTCTTAAGTGCTGGCGAAGCACTTTAACTGGGCATTCGAGAACCCAATCGGGGTTATTGGCGGATTCCGTGCAGTGAGGGGGTAACACAGGCGTTGCATCCGAAGCTGTGGGGGTTGGTCGTGCCCTTTAGTGAGCCCAGTCCTGACCCAGAACCTGAGGGGTATCCTGTCCTGGTTTTCCGTGAGCTGCTACCTGCTCACCATACTGGTACCTAAATCCTTGAGGGTCCTTGTCCTCGTCTTTCCCGAAACTGACCCGCGGCCAGGGTTAGTCTTCATCCTTGCCTAGGTAAATATTACCTGTAGGTGTCCGTCATTCTATCCCTTTCCTTTTTGCTCTTAATAAAGCCTCTATGCACCTGATTTTTGCTCTGTTCTTCCCTTGATGCATTTGCAAACTGTTTAAATAGTATGTTCCTATTTTTCCCTTCCCTTAGGAGGTATTTGAACTGTTTTTCTTGAAGTATTAATGTGTGGTGAACCTTAGAAATTGCAATAAGACTTTAGGTAGACAGAATAGGAGTAGGGCTGAATTACTTATAGGCTATATAAATTCACTGATTGGTGTGGTTTGAACTTGTCGTCCCTAGTTTATGTCCAAATTGAATAGCATGTTCCCTGTTACCCTACCCTTAGAAACTCCGTTTTCCCTTAAATGGTGTTAGCATTCTTGCATAGCTATTTCATCTTTTTGATTCTGCTTATTGATGCCCTTATCAGCATTTGCCTCATTATTTTGTCTCTTTGAAATTACATTATATAAAAACCCTTGAAATACCTAAGGTGTCTGTGGTCATTTTGAAAGGTACATCAATGTTGATTTAATGAAATAAGTGGTATAGATTGAAACCTTATCACCTACCCTCGTGCTCCTGGTCCATCAAGGAGGAGTACAATACCTGTGGTAAGTCAGGTATCATTTTAGAAGTGTCACAGGAGACACACCCACAATACTGATAGAAGCGTGTAAAATCACCCGACTTGTAAATTGGGTATTCTGAACGCATACATGGGCCCGAGTGCGTTATAATCTGGCAGTCTGTAGGGCCGGGTGACCTGCGCGCTCTATCAGTTTTCTGGTAAGCAAGAGGATGGTTAGGACTAGTTAGGATAGGTAGATAGGAGAAATACTATTGAACCGTGAGAAATAAAATGTGCTGCTAAAATATTATTATATGCTGCTATAAATGATTATTGGTTTATATGAATGTCATAGAATAAGTTTGGTATATTGCATGCGTTTTTGAAATTTTACTAACCAATTGTGAGTAAATGTTTTATGTTGTGGGGATCCCCGGGGAACAGAAATAGAAGGTGGTGAGTAGAATCCACTTGGCTGTAAGGTCACTGGCAAAGGGAGAGATTAGTGCTTGGTTAAACAGAACTGGAAGCGCTGATCAGGGTTTCTTCTATTATCTGAAATATGAATGTGTCGGGGAAAAGAACCCAGATAAAGGAGTTGCTGAGTGTGTTGCAGAAATGGGGCGATCTGGACAAGTGGAAAACTAGGTGGGCTAAGAAAAGGAAGAGAGTAGGACAAAGTCCCAAACTTCTGAGTTTGTGCTAAAGGAAGTCGGTCAGGCAGAAAAACTGTGTCCCATGAGGGAAGTGCCAGGAGGAAAATATGTACATGTCCCATGGTCCCGACATGACAATGATTTCCCAAAGCTAAGGGAGAAGCCCGTAGAATGCTATAGGCAGGTAGAGCGATTTGTGAAGGTCCAGAAGTGCCTGTTGAAAGATCTGGATGGGTTCTTTGACATTGTGGTTCCGGTAGATTTATGGATCGATTGCAAAATAGAGATTGATTGGCCCAGTGAAGAATATCAAAGGGACCCCAACACTGGAGCCCCTTCTTCAGAAGTAATGAGAAAGTATGACCAAGTCATACAATTTCTGAAGAAAAAGGTGCCCGCAAAAGAAACTGATTGGACCCGAATTGATAGAACCACCCAGGACCACAATGAAACGGTCCATTCATATTATGAGAGGCTATTGCAGGTATTCAAGACCTACAGTGGCATCGATAATATTGAAATGAAAGACATGACTCATTTTATTTATCGATTCGTGCTAGGGTTAAAACCAGAAATATCCCAGTAGATTAGAGATAATAAGATCTGTTGGCAGGGAAAGCCTATAGATGATGTCCTCAAGTACGCTAAGTACTGTGAGGATGAAATGGAGAACAAGAAAAAGGCCCTGAAAGAGAAGGTGATGTGGGCACAGGTTAAATTGGCTGAGCAGCAAGAAAAACAGTAAGATGAATAACAATGCTCCAACCAATAACTCGGGAGGGGGAGGGAAGCCTAGAATTAAGATGAGCAAAGAAGAGGCCAAGAAGAAATTCCCCTGTCACGAGTGCGGGCAGATAGGGCATTGGAGAGACGAGTGTCCGCATTTACAAGCTGTTAACGCCCCAATCAATGGTTTAAATCCACAGGTGCAGAAAGAGGGGCCACGAAAGAATCGGCAACAGGTAAATCTACCTCCATTACCTAGAGCTCCTGGACCTAATTATAAGAATCAGGCTCCACAGAATGAGAGGGTTGAAGTGTGGGAAGGACAGAACGAGAGAAATCAGGCAACCTCACAGTTCTTGTTAAATGACACATTCCTCTGTGATGATCAATACTGTCGGGGCCTGAGGGGGGAGGAAGGGAGTGCGTGCTTGGCGCATCCCTACCGGTAGACGAGTCAGGGCCATACATTGAAGGAAAGGTTGAAGGAAAAGATGTCACCTTTCTGTTGGACACTGGTGCTACCCGTTTGACTGTGAGAACAGCGGATGTTCCTAACCTACCCCTCTCGGGAGAAGCAATCCAAGTAGTAGGTGTATCGAACCAGATAATTAGCACTCCTGTAACTGAACCTATGGAAATTTCTATAGGGAATTTCAAAGAAATGCACAGGTTCGTGGTTTGCGATTCCAGTCCTGTAAATTTACTGGGACGTGATTTATTGTGCAAAATGAATTGTACCATCTTTTGCACGCCAAGAGGTGTTGAGATTCAGACCCCAGATGAGGATGGCCTGTACAAGCTAATGCTGTTAAGGCCTAATACCGAAACCAGACCCTTAACGATTCTTGATCTACCCGAAGAACTCCGGCAAAAGGTGATACCAGAAGTTTGGGATTTCACCGGGAAAGATGTAGGGTTAATGGCAAATGTAGACCCAGTCAGGATAGCCATCAAACCTAATGCCACCTACCCAAAAACAAAACAGTATAAAATGAGTGCAGAAGTGAAAGCTGGAGTTGCACTTGAAATAAACAGATTGTTAGAGGCAGACATAATTGAAGAGGTGCTGAGCAGTCCTTGTAACTCACCCATAATTGGAATTAAAAAGCCTAGTGGAAAGTACAGGGTAGTGCAGGACTTGCGAAAGGTAAACCAGATTGTTGTACCTTGTTGTCCCATCGTGCCAAACCCTGCTGTGATCCTGTATCAAATTCCCTGGAATGCGGAGTGGTTTTCTGTCATAGACTTGTGTCATGCATTCTTCTCCATCCCATTGCATCCAGAAAGCAAGTTTCTTTTCTCTTTTGAGTTTGACAGTCATATCTATGTCTGGAATCGTGTCCCCCAGGGGTACACAGAGAGCCCCTCCATCTTTAATCAGATCTTAAAAAGATGTCTTGAATCATTGGTACTGCCAAAGAAGTCTGTCTTGGTCCAGTACATAGACGACCTTTTGGTGGCATCTAAAAGTCAAAGCGACTGTGCTACTGATACTATCGCTCTGCTGAATCACCTGGGCAGAGGTGGACACAAAGTATCCCCTGACAAATTGCAGTTCTGTCAGACTTCAGTAAAGTATCTCGGACACCAGATCGAGAAAGGTATCCGAAGAGTCACCTCAGAGAGAATCAGAATAATTCAGGATATGAAGCTGCCCAGAACTCAGAGGGACATTAGAATGTTCCTCGGAGTTGTGGGATATTGCAGACAGTGGATTGTGGGATTTGCGGCACTCGCCAAACCTCTGATAAAAATGACAAAGAAAGGGGCTGACGATCCAGTCACTTGGGATGATGAAAGCATGACTGCCTGGATAAAATTGCAAAACTGTCTGTGCACTGCTCCTGCATTGGGAATGCCTGACTATTCCAAGAACTTTGAGTTATTCTGTGATACACGAGACAATTGTGCACTTTCAGTCTTGACCCAAGAGCATGGTCTGACTAGACGTCCTGTGGCCTACTTTTCAGCCACACTGGACCCAGTGGCTGCTGGGCTTCCGGGGTGCCTGCAGGCAGTGGCTGCCACATGCACCAGCCTGGAACAGAGTGAGAACATTGTCATGGGACATCCTGTAACGGTTTATGTTCCTCATTCAGTTGTGATTCTGTTAACCCGAACCAAGACTCAGTATCTCACTCCTAGTCGGCTGACTAAGTATGAGAGAATTCTTATTGGTGCAGAAAACGTAATAATTTCAAGATTTAATATCCTGAACTGGGCAACGCTATTGCCCCTTGCCCAAGATGCAGGAGAGGAAGGTGAGTTCGAACATAATTGCATTGATCTGACTGAGTTTAGTACTAAACCTCGTCCTGACATAAAAGAATTGGCCCTTATCAATGCTGACATAGTGATGTTTGTGGATGGCTCTTGCCTGAGACATGAGGCTGGTGGACTAAGTGCTGCCTATGCTGTAGTCACTCTGGAAACAACCATAGAGGCATCCTATTTGAGTGGAGTCAAATCTGCCCAAGTGGCCGAGCTCATAGCATTGGCCAGAGCTTGCAAACACTGAAAGGGCAAACGAGTAACTGTATATACTGACAGCCAATATGGATATTGGGTTGTTCATGACTTTGGCCAACTATGGCTGCAAAGAGAATTCATGACGTCCTCAGGTACCCCCATCAGAAATGGAAAGGTGGTGCAAACACTATTGGAAGCAATTCAATTGCCCCAAGAATTGGCAGTGGTCAAATGTGCTGCTCACCAATCTGGAAAAGATGATGTGGCAGCTGGAAACAGGTATGCTGACCAAATTGCCAAGTACTGTGCACGCTATAAAATGTCCCTAAAAATCCAAATATGGGGCGGAAACAGCTGCCAACTTATGATGTTTGAGAATGTATCTTCCTGGACGGAACTGAGAGAGTTGCAACAGGCTGCATCCGAGGGGGAAAAACTAAGAAGGGTGACTGAATAATGTCAACTCAGAGAAAGGGATGGTATCATAGTGAGTAAAGATGGTATGCCTGTGTTGCCAGACTGTATGGCTGATCCAATGGTTCGAATGATTCATGGAGACACTCATGTTGGAAGAGATGGAATGTGCTGTGTGTTTGATAAAGTGTTCTAAAATTCAAAATTCAGGAATATCGCGGAAAAACTCTGCCAGAGGTGCCTGGTATGTCAGCAGTTCAATGCAGGGAAGAGGACTGTGGTAGAACAGAGCACCATTGGAAAGTCAGAAGGCCCCTTTGTCAGATTGCAGGCAGATTTCATACAATTGCCCATGTGTAGAGGATACAGATATGTCCTGGTAATAGTTTGCCTATTCTCAAGATGGGTGGAAGCTTACCCGGCCAAAAGGAATGATGCCATCACTGTGGCAAAATTGCTACTTAGAGAGCTGATCCCTAGATTTGGTTTCCCAGAGACTATTGAAACAGACCAGGGTGGGCATTTTACTGGGGATGTCCTGAAGGAACTCTATGCAGCATTCAAAATTGAGCCCAAACTACATTGTGCATATCATCCAGAGGCTTCTGGAATAGTGGAGCAAATAAATGGCACTATCAAATCAAGATTGGCGAAATGTGTGATACGACTAAATTGAACTGGATAGAAGCCTTGCCACTTGTCTTGATGGGATTAAGGAGCATCCCGAACTGGAAAACAGGCCTGAGCCCCCATGAGGTACTAATGGGAAGAGTGATGCGACAGGCATGGGTACCTGGACACAAACTGCTGAGTATTTCTGATGATTTGGTGCTAGAATACTGCAGGCAGCTGGGTGACCTGCGCGCTCTATCTCTCACCAGATTGGAGAGACTGCTGATGAATGGCCAACCACTCCAGTCCATAAAATCAGACCTGGAGATTGGGTGGTGTTGAAGAAACACACCCGGAAGAGTTGCCTTGGACCAAAGTGGGGGAAAAAGAGGCAAGTGATCCTTGTGACTACCACAGCTGTAAAGTGTGCTGGAGTGCCGAAGTGGATTCATGCCAGCCACACTAAGAAGGTAGCCCAGGAGGAGACGGCTGAAGCTGAGGGTGATTCAGCTGAAGTGACTCCAGACGAGGGTCCAGATCTAGCTGAAGTGATACAACCCGGCACCAGCCAAGACGAGTGGTATCCAGCAGATGACCCAATTCTTGATCCAATAAGAACCAGAAAATATTCCTACTTAGATAGAGAGTGGGATAGTGAGGGTGAGACAGGACAAGAAGAAGCAGGTCAGGTTAACGAGACTCACATCGGACCTGATCAAGAAATAGGCCAAGTAGGGACAGACCAAGTCATCGACACTCCTCCAGAGACTCCAGAAGCTGGAAAGGGACAGATAGTAGTTAAAGTTGAAGTTCATGCGGAAGAAAATCAAGGGGAAGAAGTGCATGAACAGGAACAGATAGGAACAGACGAACGTGTTCAGGAACCAGAACCCAAGCTGGTTGAAGATCAAGATCAAATACAGACCATACCTGAACAAGGCCAGTTTAGAAACCAGGCAGAAGAAACTGACGAAAGTCCTGGGCCTAGTCAGACAGGAGAGGGAAAAGACATTGCCAATACAATAGTGCCACACCAAAGCGAAAAAAGGGGAATCCAAGAGGACGGCAAAGTATCCTCGACCAGTAAGAGGCCTAGAAAACAGGCGAAACCAAGATATATAAAGAGACTGAAACTAAGACTGAAAACTGTAGAGGAAAAACTAGAGGACAGGAAAAGAGCCGCAAGTGAAAAGCAAAGAGACGAGGCTCAGCAAAGTAGACGCAGTATCAGATTTAAGAAAGTAAACAAGAACTATCGAAGTCCTGAATGGACATTTTTGGTGTTGGAAGAAATTGACGACTCTGAAGAAAGTGACCGCAGTGATCACAGTTCCTGCGTTAGCCTCTTGAACCGAAACAAAGAGGGGTTGAAAAGTCCCAGAAACAAAAATGTCTGATCCAAGTGTAAATGGGAGACCAAAACGGAATTGTTGCAAAACTTGCTGTAAAATATGCCTATGCAGTGTAGCAATAGTTATAGTAATTTGGATAGGGCTAACAGTCGTTATACCTTTTATGATAAGTAAAGACCCTAACCTGTACCCTACTAAGCCAATGAACCCAGATCCCGTAGTTGTACATACTGAAGAGACACCACGAAGTGTAGAAAGACATGACAACTCTGTTAGCCTAAGACAAACACGACATGACTTAGAAGCACCAGATGAGGAAGGACTACATTTTCACCACATGAGAAATCGATCACATTTAAATGTCTTTACAAATCTTTTAGTGCATTACGTAGAAGCTATGGAAATAGAAGATTGTTATGTCTGTATGAAGCTATCTACTTCTGTAGCTGAGGGCGTGACTTATCACCATTTGCCCCTGACTTATGGGATTTCCTGTAGTATATTAGCAAGCTTGTTTTATAGAAGCACATTACAGTACTACTATTCAAACACTGACGTGATTTTTTCTGAGCTACCTGTTCGAGGGAACCTAAACGTTGTGCATATTAAAAGCGAGGTAACTAGATACATGGGAGAATACTTCCTGACTATAGGTGACATAGACTTACATGAAGCTCGAAGAGAAAATTTGACTTGCTCATTACAAGAGCAGGAAAAGATGTTTTTAAAGATGGCCGAAAAGAGAAGGGAGAGTTTCCAAAGAAAGGCTAATGATAAGAAACAGCAAACTCCTAAGTGGGCTGAAAACATGCAAGGCACCTCAAATGGCGATGCGAATCCTGCGATGTTGTTGGATTTTGAACAAAAGGGGAAACTTTGTCTTCATAGAGAAAAGACTAGTTATTAGAACAATGTATTCATCGGTTCCAGCGAATGCGACCATAATTACAAGGTAATTGGAGGATGGGGTTTCAAAAATGGGTCAGAACCTGTGTTTCCCGGAATTTTTTATTATATATGTGGAAACAAAGCTTATTTCAAATTGCCGGATCACTGGTACGGAAGCTGCTACTTTGGCATTGTCTTCCCGAGAATATACCATGTGAATAACGCTGCTGGAAGCAATGAAGAAACTAATGACTTAGTGCGTAATAAACGTGAGAGTGTAGGAGAAATCATAGGTGATATTTTTAGTGCACTGATACCTGGAATGGGGGTAGTTCTGAATACTCACCGTATCTGCAAATTGTCTACAGTAGTGGATCGGTTGTCAACTGACACTGCTGCTGGATTCCTGCTGGTCAATACTGAAATGGTTGCGATCAGATCAATGGTTTTGCAAAATCGCCTTGCTCTTGATACCTTATTGGCAAAAGAGGGCAGAGTCTGTAGAATGCTGAAGGCGCAACATTGTTACACTTACATTCCAGACAAAAGCGTGGAAATTAAAAGATATGTGCAAAATATAACTAATCTGGAAAGAGAACTTAAACCATTGGAGGTTGACAGTGCCTGGAAGAGACTGACTGATGGTCTCTCTTCTGTAGGTAGTTGGTTTACTAGTGTAGGCCGTAGTTTAGTAGGTAAAATACTGATGCCAATAGCCGGAATAAGTTTGATTGTGTTTATTATAATAATTTGCTGTAAATGCCAGAAATGCAGAAAAAAGTACACTGTAAATAGGAGGGGAGTGAGACGAAATGTGGATGAACTCGAATTAAAAGAATTAAGGAGTCAGATCTATAAAAAAGCTAGAGAATCCCACCCAAATAAAGCTGCAGACAAACGGCATAATAATAAGTTTGTGGAAATTGAAATGAGTGAGATGTAAATTTAAGTTGGCATCTGTTTCTCATTTGTAGTGATGATAGTAAATATTATCAAAGAGGGGATTGATGGAGTGGAAGTTTGCGCCTAATGCAACAAGCTCTATGTATGAACCTCGAGGGCACTTGTAATAAAACTAAACCACCTTGTTCGTCATTAATAATCCACTTTTCCAGTACACGCGGGTGTCCCAGAGACGCTTGCCTATGTGTTTACTAATAGTAACACCGCTTGCATTCTAAAAATGGCCGCTTCGCAGAAATTCAGTCTGCGCATGCGTCAGTCATACCCACCTGAGATGACGCACTCGCAGATTTGGAGGGAAAGAGTCCGCTCATGCGCATTGTAGCTGACCTGCCCGCTTGTTCTAACCATGCTCTGCGCTTGCCCATGCTGCTTCACATTTCTGTCTGTTTTTGCACTAATCATTAAACGCTATAGATATTTTAAAGTAAGGGGTGCAGTGTAGGAAAACATGGTGTACAGTGTGTTCTGTTTTGCTGTGATATTAATTTGTTTCCGCTTACTTTTCATGTACCGCGCATACATTGGCCTGAATATGTGTGACAACTCCATATTGTAACCCGTCCCGACCCCAACACGCGACAAGGGAAAATCCACACTGCGCAGAAGCAAATCTCAGCCAGCTGGCTCCTGAAGCAAGATGCGCATGGGAAAACTACCTAGACCGGTCAAAATTACTGACACTCACCTTGGAAACTTGCAACATTGTATCTATCAATGTATTCACCCATTGTTTCTCCATATTCCTATGCCTGGGAACCTGTACACAGGGGGGCGGGTATTAAATATTAATATTAAGTATGGGAACGCAGAATTTGGGAGGTAAAGGGGACCTAATCATTTCTCCTGACCAATCACAAACTGAGACCCTATTTTTGCAACATTTGTGGGTGGTCTGGGAACCCCAGAAGAGTATAACTAGCCTAGTCAGTTAGGTAGAAATTGTCCGACTTGTCCGAGTAGCAGACCTGTCACTGACCCCACGACTCTATAGGTGATTGATACAGAGAGCTGCGGAGCTCTCTGTCCGAATTTTCCACAAAACTCCAAGGGGTGGAAATAGTCTTAAGTGCTGGCGGATTCCGTGCAGTGAGGGGGTAACACAGGCGTTGCATCCGAAGCTGTGGGGGTTGGTCGTGCCCTTTGGTGAGCCCAGTCCTGACCCAGAACCTGAGGGGTATCCTGTCCTGGTTTTCCGTGAGCTGCTACCTGCTCACCTACTGGTATCCTAAATCCTTGAGGGTCCTTGTAATGTATGTTTACATGCATTCTTTGTTACCTGGCAACAGTACTTAGCAACATAGAATGTTGATCACTGAAGCTGAGAGCAGTTGGAGACTGAAGGCTCATCTAGAGAGAAACTCTGTTGGTTCAGGAGCGCTGTATCTATTTTTAGAGAATAAATCCTTCTTTTGATTCTCAATGGACTCTGGATTATTATTATCAGATGCAACACAAATGTTATCAATGAAGGGCTTGCGGTGCTAAAGTCAACATCATCCCAGCTTTTTGGAACAGGCAGCCCTGTCAGAAAATGAACATTTTGTACACAGTATTGGCATTTTAGTGGGACATAACCTATTTTTCATGTTTTTTGTGCTTTCAACCTCCTTCCATTTAGTGGTAGAAATGGGTGTGAAACCAGTAATGGATTTAGAAAAGCTATACATTTCTGTAAAGTAGAATTTTTTCAAATTCAGCAAGTTGTCATTTGTCTAGATCCTTCAAGGTTTTCCTACGGAAAGTAACAATTCAAATAAAATATTATTGAAATTGAGTTGAAAAAAACAGCCAGTCAGTCAGTTAGAATAGTCAGTCAGAATATCTTTATTCGACTTTTTACAAGTCATACAAAGAACAAACAATATAAAAACAATTACATTACAATACAATACATACTATACATCTATCTACATTTTCCAAAAAGAAGGTCCAATTAGACAAAGAAAAAATTTTAAGCATGGATGAGATAATTTTATACAAATCCTGCACAGAAAACGTCCTAAAAAGCTATTAATTTTAAGGTAATATTTGACTGACAGATTTCGCCCTCGTTGCAGCTACCAAAAAGTTTGCCATGCAAAAAGTAATATGTGTGTTAGGTAGAAGTTGTAGAAAGAGCAAAGCTGGTCTTACTTGAACGAAACCAGCTTTTTTCAAAATAGGAAGCAAATATTTCTTTCTCTGCTCGTGGTACAAACTACAAAACATGACAAAGTGCAGGGTATCCTGCACCGAAAAGTTATCACAGCAGCACGGTGGGGCCTGCTCAGGCTTCTGCCAGCTCTTGAAAGAACCCAAATAAAAATGTATCACGTTAAATCGAAACTTTGTTAGTAAAAACCTGTGGTATGGGAAAGTGACAAAGTTCAAGTAAGGGGCGAGTGAGGATGTACAAACCAAAAGGTTATGGGACCTTACCGCGGGCTTCAGCAATTCGTATTCCTCCCGCCGTGCTTCCTGCCTGTCCCTAAATAACTTTGTAATGATTACTATGTCCTGCCTCCTAATTTTTTCCGGGGATGAAAAAAGTTCTGGGCGACCAAGGTCTGCAAAGGTTTTCGCTACATAAGCCAGCCATGGGATGCTGATATGTTTATCCAAGGATAAGACGTCATGCATAATTTTGTGGTTCAGAGGTAGGTCTTCGTTTGTCCACATTTTCAGCCACAAAGTTAGCGGGCTCAGGGTATCAGACAGATAAGGCAAGCCCACCTCTTTATGGATAGAATACGTTGGGGTGGATTGCGGGACTGAGAGCAGAGATCTAATGAATCTATTTTCTGCTCTCTGAATTGGGTCGAGATTTACATATCCCCACAGCTGGGAACCGTAAGCCGCTATGGCCACTGGTTTACTCTTGTAGATTTTCAAGAGAGCTTGCATGGGCCTAGCCCCTAACTTCCCAGCAAAGCCCAATACCGCTGAGGAAGATCTTATTACAGCCAGCCTTTTTGCTCTTATCTGGGGGCCCCAAGTTCCTTTCTGGTCAAACATTACCCCCAAATATGGAAATGTGGTTACATTAGTGACGGGAACTCCCCTACAAAAAAAAATTTTATGTCTTTTTTTGTTACACTCACGCCCCATTACCATCGTGTGTGATTTAGAGGCGTTGACCTTGAGGTCCAGAGTCTCCATAAAAGTACCAAATGCGTCCAGGAGATGCTGTAGGCCTACACCAGTACGGGCTATCAACACTGCATCGTCCGCATACAGGAGTGCTGGGATTTTAACGCCTCCTGCATGCGGAACGTCGGCTACCTGTCCCCGCAGATGACTGCCCAATCCATTAATGTAGATGGTGAATAGTAAAGGGGCTAAAATGCAGCCTTGCCGCACCCCCTTTAGGGATTTAAACAAAGGGGTGCGTCTACCATCATTTGTAACTCGGACAGCTGCAAAAAGCTCCTGGTGCAGTTTAGCCATAAACACAACCAAAGACTCATCGATACCCATCTCCAACAGTATCTGCCACAATTTCGTCCTATTCACCGATCAAAGGCAGAGGAGAGGTCCATGAATGCAAGAAACAAGGAACCCCCCTTTGCCACTGTGTATTTAGAGATCAATAGATGCAGATTAATACATTGTTCGATTGTCCCTTTTCTTTCTCTGAATCCATATTGTAATTCAGACAGCCCTCCACAGCACTCCACATTTTCATTAAGTCTGGCCAAAAGGACTCTACCTAATATTTTTACGGTTGAGTCCAAAAGAGATATGGGCCTATAGGAGGCGGGATCATCTCGCTGACCTTTATTTTTATAAATAGGAACGATGGTGGATGTGGACCAGGAACTAGGGGCTTGGTTATCATTGGCTGCGTTAAACACTTTAGACAAGACCTCCGCCCACAGTTTAGGTGAGTACATAAAGAAGTCGGCAGGGACTCCGTCAGGGCCAAGGGCCTTATGTCTTGTTGTGGCCATCAAGGCTTTTTCTACTTCTTCAGGGTTAAAAAGAATAGGGTGTACATCTATCGCAGGCACTGAAGCGTCTACAGTTCCTTCAACCCCACCCTCGTAGACATTTTTGAAGTGATTTAGCCATTTTTCGTCAGTGATCACATAGTCCATAGGAGCATTATTGTCATCGGAAAATAAAGGTTGTCTAATGATCTCCCAAAATCTCCTACTGTCCTTCAGTACTGCCGCTGAAAGGAGATTTTCCCACGATTCGCGTTTGATGGTTTCCTTGCGATTCTTAATGGCTACCTTATAGTTTTTCCTTAGTCTGACAATGTCATCCCCGACCCTAGGGGAAGTTTTTAACGCTGTCAACAATGCTCTGTGGGCTTTTGAACATGCGGAATCAAACCAACGCTTTGTTCCAGAAAGTCCTTTTTTTGGTTTGGCTAAAAGGTCCTTGGCCACCTGGCCACAAATGTCCTCGTAAGCCGCTATTATTTTTTTACCTTGCGCGCCAGGTTTTTGACAGGTGTCCACCTTGTCTTTTATTTTTGGGAAATTTTTTTCATAGAAATTTTCCGGGATCACTTTAGCCCATTTCAATCGTCTGTCTTGGTCGCAAGGTTTCAAGAGATGTACTGGTTTAAGTGCTGTTGGCGGTGCACCCATCTGGCCACCCCAGGCCACTTCGAGTAATACAGGGTTGTGGTCGCTATAAGGTGTTATAACTGTGCAATAGACCATGGACCGGTTTAGGATACCTTGTGAGACAAAGATATAGTCTATCACTGAGCCATGATGACTGCCAGTGAAGGTTGGCGCCCTGACGCCCTTATCAGGTTCATACAAATCATGGTTTGCTAGTAGTTCTTCTAACTCAAACCCCTCTGTAGAATGTTCAAAGTGGGGACCCCGGGGGGCCTCCTCTCCCTCCTCAGTTGCATTATCACTCCTTCCCATACAGGCTAAGTTACACAAATGAATGTTAAAATCTCCTAATAGGATAAACTCATAAACTAAATGGATATTCTGAGACACTGTATTTAAAATGCTATCTAGGTTGGCAACATTACTACCACTATATTCGCTGTTCCCAGAGTTATAGAAGTTGACATATATCGTCCTGCAATTGTTATTAGTCACCCTTTCAACCATTAGGATATTTACGGAGTCGGTATTTATCTGCCTGTAGCTACCCTTCAGATCTAAGGAAAACATAATGGCCAAACCACCTTTGGCTCTGCCCATGCGGCTAGGGACGGCAGAATTAGTAAAGCAAGTGAATCCATCCCACCAAAAATTAGCGGATGTGTCCCATTTGTGCGTTTCCACATGTAACTTCTTCTAAGTACTGCAGATTTTTTTTAAGCAATATACCGTTACATCCTTTGCACTCTTCTGGTTGTGGAGATAGGACTTGAAGGTTCCTGAGGTACTCAGAACCAATAACTAAGCTGCACCTTGCAATGGTTTTTTATTGTGTATCACTTATACAGCAAGTCATTTGGTAAAATATAAAGAGTGAAAAATAGGTACCAAAGAAACCTATGTAAATCTGAAATAGAAAGAACATATGGAGTTTAGAAGCAGTGGTTATTTGCACATCTCTGAATTTGTGGGTACCCATACTATCATGTGAATTAGAGGGCATCTTTTAAAATGACGTCTATTTTACACACTGTCTTACATTTCAAAGGTTCAGATGCATAGAAAGTCAATTTGGTATTAACACTTGTTTTTTTATTCTGTGTTCCCCTATGTCTCACAATACAAATGCTAGCTCACTTGTGTGGGTAGGCCAAGTGCCTGCGACAGGAAACGACCCAAAATGCAATGTGGACACATCACATCTTTCACCTGAAAATAGACCCTTTTTATACAATGTGCCTAGCTGTCGATTTTGGGCCCTAGCTCAGCCGACACCTAGGGAAACCTAGCACACCTCTACACTTTTAGAAATTAGACAACCAGGGGAATTCAGGATGGGGTGACAGGGTTGAACCCATCATCGTTTTTTAGCTCACTTCGCCTTACCTCAATTCAGGCCCAGCTATATGCAAATCAGTCTTGACCCAGTGCCTCATGGAAACAGTCCAGCCCATTCTGCCAAGCCAGGTCTTCCCTGAACCGGAAACAATCATCCCTGAACTAGTTTTGGAGTAACACCCCTCATCAGCCAGGCTAGCGTGGATCCAGTGGAAAAGTGAGCAGGGGGCATATGGTTGGGTCTGAACTGAGGTGGCGCAGTGAGCTAACGAACGGGGATGGATTCAACCCGACCTGTGACTGGGGGTGAGTGTCTGAAAGGTTTCAGCACTCTGCCCATCATCTCTTTGTGTTTACAAAACAAACTGGGCCAAACGTGAAGTCTTACCTATGATGATCTATACCACGAGCAAATCCCTCCATGCACATCCGTTTAGGTAAATCCCCTAATAATCAAAAGTATTGATTATTAACGATTTTCCAGCGATGATCATAGACAGTATGACTGTACTGACTGATCAAATGGAGTTCACTAAATGGATCAAGCCACAATTATCACTTTGGGGACAAGTCCAAACTAAGAACATTGTGGTAACTCCACAGTTTAACTACATTTTCGGCATGCTGCCTATACTGGTTCTGTGGGGCATCAGAACTATGCCCAACAGACGCAGCTTTTTAAGCATACTTCTGGCAAGGTGAGGCACCAGGCTGCTCATTTCCAAAACCCAAGCTGCTACTTCATGCGGACTGATACTCCCAAAGATGGAAATATATCATGTAGTGCTTCAGCTCTCACAGCAAGTATATCGTTTTGCCACAGATCTGGAACGAACCAATTGGGTACTCCGGGGACAACAACTAAGGGTGGGACCACGAGGACTGCAGATAATATAAATAAAACTGTTTTTGTAAGATTCATTTAACAAAAGACGAGGGTGTAGTGTTGCAGAGCGACACAGGGTGAAAAACATCACCTCATACTCACCATTTGCTAGGGGCAGGGGGTGCTGGTTTAGATTCTTCATGGGGCCCCATCTCTCTTGCAGATCATAGGTCAAAAAGGTCATTGTGATATTAGCAGGCAAACTGAATGGCAAAGATACAACCTTTGTGAAAATGTATGCCCCCAATGTGGACCAAAGGATCATTCCTATCATTGCCCTGTGTTACTTGTAGGAGATTTTAAATGTGTGGCTGATGTGACTTTAGATAGCGCACATCCCCTGTGCACATCACCACTACATAAAACTGCCCAGGCGTTTTGATATTGGATTAATTATGAGGATTTGTCAATACCTGGAGAAAGTTAACTGTGGAGGGCGGCTTCTACTCGTATTACTCAGGTATGTACAAGCCATCAATTCGCTTACATACTTTCTTTTGCTCGGCTAGCATACATATGAGAACTAGAAACCTCTATTACCTGGCGAAAAAATACTTCGACTAAAAGCTGTTATTACTGATTCTGGACTGGACACTGTCCAGACTCTATCCGACACGGAAGCTCAATACTTCGTAGCTGTATGACACAGTGTTCAGATCTACCCTAGGAAACACGACCAGTAATTACTTTATGGAGAATAAAAGTACAACTTCCTTCCGACAAGTGGAGTGTGAGGCATTCAAACTAGTGGTACACGGTCATAGTATCTGAGCAGTAGTAGGGACCTGGGCCCAGCTTCATCCTGAGATCAACCACTAGGAGTACCTCTTAATGGAACTGGAACTCCTGACAGAGGGTGAACAGGGATTAACATTTTGCTGACTCTGGGACACTGTTGCCAGGACTCCACTTACCTGCTTGAAGGTCCGTGACGCTGCCCGCACTTTCTTCTTTCCTGACGGCTGTCCCCCTGGTCCTGCTGGTTTGGATGCGGGCGGCCAAGGACTTCATTTCCCAGCAACCCCTCACCGGCACACATCTTCACCGACATTCCCAAGCGCCAGGAGGGGCTTAAATTTGCTCAGAGCCTCCCGCAGCGCGAGACGCGCGCAGGCGTGCCCGTCTGCGCCCGTCAAAGACTGGATAAGGCTGGGCCGGGCCCATCCTCTTGGCCCCAACGTGTAAAAACCTGCGGTGAGACAAACTTTGACTGGACTATTGTGTAGCCGCTCCTTTATGAGGGTTGTTTGCTGAATTGTTCTGAATTGGGCTATATATTTATTTAGTGGTGCCTCTATTACATCTCAGGGGGGCGAGGTATTATACGAGTGTCAGGGTGCTTTCAGTGGGTGCGGGGTGCAAATTGGGAGTGCTCATCATTGGGAGAAGGAAGGCTCTTGCCTGTCAGGAGGGGACGCGGGTTGCCAGTAGGGCCAATGTCACAACCATGGACGATTTTTTTAATAAGAGCCGCTTCTGTGATTGATAGGGAAATTGAACTGGTTAACAGGAGTTTGTCCAGATCCCCCGTAAGAGGTGCACTATTGCAGATGGGTGGGACTAACTCAGTAATCAGGGAAACTGTTACCGACCCATTGAGTCCCCTATCATCTTCTGGACTGGGTGATAGCTACGAGTTCAATGGAGACGCATCTCTTCTGCAGGGTTCCCCCATCCAACTGTAATCATAGTGAATAAGGTGAGCGGGGGTTTAGAACCGCTGTTGGAATTGGTGGAGCCTGATGGCAATGTGGACCAAGTGTCCCAGTTAGCCCCCTGTAATGCGGGCCCAATAGGAAATATTAATGAGGTCCCCAGGCCAAGCGGGAGCATTAAAAGGAAGTCTAAACCGATAGTAAGGCAGGTTAAAAATATCAAACCAAATGCACCCCCTATATCTGTAACCAAAAATAAGGTAGCTGCCGGTCAACTGGAAAAAACAGTCAACCAGGACACGTTGGAAGCATTCAAATCAATCATGAGTTGCTTGCTGGATGAAAAGCTGAGCCCCATCGTAGGAAAATTGGACCTTATTGAGAAAACTCTGGCAGATTTAAATACGTTCTCATTTATAACACCTACACCTATTCCTAACTCTGTACTTACGATTCCAAATGTAGTCACCACAACGTCATGTCTTATCCCTCCACCTACAGAAGTGGCAGCCCTCCAACCTCAACCCAGCACCCAGATATGTAGTGCAAATGTGGCTGCAAAAGATCTAGACGGGGATGCTGATCGTGTGAGCAAGGGTCCTGATAGTATTAGGGGCCAATTAAACGTTGGGCAGGGCCAGGCTCCGCAACGGATAGGAAGAACATTAGCTGCCACCAGGGACACCTGATTTCTGCCCCTACTCCAGGAACTCAGAATCCAGCAGTGGTTGACCTCCCACCACAATCTACGCCCCTGGTAGTGATTCTGACAAATGTCCCGCCACTTCACCATGGATCTCAGGAAAATGTTCTCCAACTTAGAAACAAGGTGACCCATTGGTTATCTCGTAATACATCATTGGGACCCATGGTAGAACGTAACATGGTAATGGTGCGCCGAGTTGGGTGGATAGGGAGTTCGCGGAAAAACGTAGGGGGCGATTGTTTTATTGTGAAGTTTAATTGTAGCTACCTCGTGGATAGAATCCTTCAGGAGGTCTATCTTAACTCTTACAACAGCAACCTTGGTATAAAAGCCATCCCATTAGGCTTCTTCTATAAGGCTGTTCCTAGAAGCCGGATGAATTCCATTTTGCCACTTGATGGCAGGGTTCCTAGATGTACTGGGGTGTTGGGGATGGGCTCTTTATTCAAATTGGGAGTTTCAGGGCGTCAAGACGAGCAACAGTCGGTTCCCCGGCTGGAACTCTCTAATAGGTTTTCAGCCCTTTCCAGGCTGGGATAGTGTGATTGACTACTGTTGAGGTCCCCGTCAGCAGGAGCATTAATACAAAGGCTCGAGGAACCATGTATAACCACACTACACATTGTGTCAAGCGGTGAGGAAGGGTTGGAGAGGTTCAACCCTCGGAGCAAGGCCTCTGCATTGGTAGCAACCCAGGGAATTCAACTTAATCAGGACCTTTACAACGTCGTTTCATGGAATATCGCAGGTTTAGCTGGGAAATTTGGGGACCCGATTTGGCTGCAGTTTATCAGGCAGTTTTCTGTGATTTGTTTGCAGGAGACCTGGCTGGTTGATTGTAGTCTATCTTTGGAGGGTTATGAAGCTTTTTATGTCCCAGCAACACCATCAGTACATGGCAGAGCCAGCGGTGGCTTAGTCACATTCATAGCATTGGCAATATCTTGCAAGATCCAACTTGTCCCCTTTTCTAATAAAAATTTACAAGCAATTATTTTGGAAAGGGGAAGGAACAATCTGGGAAATATCAATTTTTATAATTCCATGGCTCCAGAGGGGGGGTGTAAAATTGCCCAGCTGTGCATTGTCTTAAGGAAGATGCGTGGCACTGTTGCAAATAACCTGATGGTAATGGGCAATTTTAATATCCACCCCTGTGATGATCCAACGACTGTCTGTATGGAGGAGCTGGGGTGTGCTAAGATGCGGGGTTTTCATTTCGAGCATACGGCACAAGGGGATGCCCCGAGCAGTTTGCAATGACAGTTTCACACCCGCATAGTAAACAGTGTGTACCTTCGTTTATAGGCAGGTATAAGGGCTCCTTCATTGACCACATATTGACCTCTGGTAGCCTACATAGCCATTTATTAAGGTTTGCGATCATTGAAAGTGCTTTCAGTGACCATAACCCTGTTTGCGCTTCCTGGGAGGAGGGTTGTTGTTTAGCCAAGACAGGAACTTGGTAGCGGGCAGAATGAGACCTACTGAGGGTAGGCGTAGAATAAAGAGGGCACAGATCGCCCCAGATTTATTTTATAGCCGAGGTGAAAACTATATGTGCTGCTGAGATTGCATCCTGCATTTCCCCGATACCTGTCCCGGGGGTGTCCTTAGGGCTTTTGAAGATATTACCTTTAAAGTAGGGACCTTGTTAAGTGCTCCTCACCATAAAATCCTGCCCTCCGAACCAAGGTGATTTGATGCATCTTGTTCTAAGGCTGCTAGACTCTTAAAAGAAGCCTTAAAAATCACACAGAGAGATCAATCCATGGTTATTGCCTGACGCCCCTTATACAAGCAGGCCCTGGACTCGAGAAAGAGAGAATTGAAGGAGGAAACCTGGCATGAATTACTAGAGTCCAGTAACTTAGCTAGTAGTTCCAGATTCTGGGGTATTATTAATCACCCACGTTTTGAGAAAACACTGGAGGAGGAAATGGGAACTAATATATCTGAGAGTGATTGGGTGGCACATTTTACTTCTATTTTTAAGGGTGGACGGGATCCTGAAAGACCCGGAGATTGGGGAATTCTATCTCCCCCGATATTATTCGAGTAGAAGGAGGTGGAGTCGGGCATCCGAGGGCTATCTAGCAATAAAGCGCCTGGACCGGATGGTATACCGCCAGAGTCCAACCCCCAGTTTTGGACCCCGGTACTGGCGGGCGTTATTAATGCTACGTCCATGGTCGGGTGTCCAGAGTCCTAGGGTATGTCCACGATTGTGCCTGTTTTCAAGAAGGGGGGCCGAAATAGCACTTTGTGCTACAGACCAATCTCCCTTCTTGATTCCGTGGTCAAGTTCGTTGGTGGTGTAATACTGAGACGATTAGCCTCCTGGGCAGAGCAAAACATGATAATTTCAGACATCCAGTATGGGTTCCGCTTGGGGCATTCCACCATATCCCAATGCCTTAACTTGTATTTGATCCAGGGTAAATATACAATCGCCCGTCAGGGCACACTTTACATGGCCTTCATGGATTTATCCTCCGCTTTTGACTGTGTCAATCAGGGGAAATTGTGGCAGTCCATGAGTGCCATGTGGGTAGAGGATAACTTGGTTGGATTTCTCGAGGACCTGCATCGAGATATTACGGTTAATGTCAGATACGCTAACGACCTTCGGGACTCCAGGGATTTTAACATAGAGAGGGGTGTTCGGCAGGGATGCATCCTGGCCCCGTTTTTATTCAATCTATACAATAATGACCTACATAAGATGCTGGTATCAACAGGGGCCGATTTTCCCTATGTGGGTAGCCGGGGTCTGCCCGTCCTGCTTTACGCAGACGATGCAGTACTTCTTGCTAGAACTGCAAAGGGTTTGCAGACCCTGCTTGATTCTTTTCGGAGTTTCATGGAGAATCATGACCTTTCAATCAATAATTCCAAATCATATATTACGATGGCCCCAAGAAAGTATACCCTCTTAAAATAGGCATTGACAGGGTGCCCCTGACAACTACATTTTCTTATTTGGGCGTCCTGATGGATGACAAACTCAACTGGGGGCCGCTCATCCAGAGGACTAAAGGGGAGGTTACACGGGCCAACACAGCAATCTTCAACTTTGCCGCCAAAATGGGTAAGCGCCCTGTGACGGCAATGTTGAAGTTATACCAGGCGAAAAGTGTTGCAATTGTGAGCTATGGGAGTGGCCTATGGGGCTACACCGCAATTGATGCCATACAGGTGGTGGGAAACAACTTTTTAAAACTACTCCTTGGAGTGCCTAGGGGTACCTCTAATATGGTGGTCCACGAAGAAGTGGGGCTGCCATACATTAGTGACATTTTGACTTTGCACCGCTTGTTACTCTGGCTCAACTGTTGGCTGAATGATGAGTTAACCCTTAATCACCAGATTTTAAGTGATATTTTGAGCCTGGGTTTCATGCTACGAATTCCTTGGTTGAAATATATAAAGAGTTGATTTGAGGAGTTAGGGGAGACAGATTTATTTTTAAAACCTGATCTCATTACAATGGAGGATGTGGGCTACATTAATAAGACTTTTACGATGACCAAGAAGCTCGCGAGAGATCACATTGAACTGGGGAAACAAAGTGTTCGCAAATATGTGATGCTAAAAACAATCTCTACCATGGAACCATATCTTCTGCGGCCATTGTCTACCCATGAGCGGTTTTCATTGATCAGGTTTCGTTTGGATTACGATCATTTATTTTTAGCAGTCCCAAAGGGAAGCTGAAGGGGAAAAGTGCTAGCACCCTGTGGCTGCGACAGAGTGTCTCCACAGGACCTGCAGCATTTTGTGTTTTTTTGTACTTATTATATTGTCCCCCGTAGATATTTTTTAACATCATTATTAAAGAAACTGAATTTTAATCAGGTCTGCCCTGCTCTTTTTTATTTACAATTAATAAAGCCAGACTGTATGCCCTTTGTAGTAGGTTTTTTAAAATCGGCCCTGCGATCTAGATTATGTATGGAGCACTGATAGTCTTATCACCTTTCGCCTCATGAGTTTGTATTTTGCACATTGTCCGTTTGGCCTGTATTTGCCCAATAACTAAGTATTGGTGCCTATATTTTAACTTCATTGTACTGTAATTGGATTTATTATTTTTTTTTAAGAAAGGTCTGTATTTTCAAATCGTATTGTGCTGTGAAACTTTTATGTTTTTTTTTTAAAAACTGAATAAAGTAAATTTTGAATTGAATTGAACAGGAACCTCATGACAGACAGAGTAGAAAGGGAAAACCTCCTCAAACTAGTGGAGCGACTCCAGGATTACAATTATCGAGCATACTTTATTAAGGCACACACAGATTGTGATAAAACCAGCAGATTACTAGTGGGGCTGGGCAATCCTGATAGTCAAGGTTTCCAAATACTGCAGATGTGCAAAAGGGGAGGGTGACCAGGTTTACAGGTAGGCCGAAATTAATACGGTCTTTGCTGTCTATTATTCTAACATCTATTGGTGCTCTGATGTGGTTCCCATCTAGCCCATGCAGGATTATGTTCTGTCAGCAAGTATGAAGCAAATGCCATTGGCAGTTGGCAAGGTACCAGGCTCAGATGGCTTGCCAATAGAATTGTATGCATCTTATTTAGACAAGCTTCCCCCAATCTTAACTACATTGTATAATGCAGCAAGAACAGTGGAAGAACTCCCACCAAGGATGGGAGAGTACCCATCCACAAAAAGGGTAGAGGCATGTGGTAAATCCTACAGACCACTCTCCATATTAAATGTGGATTTTAAAATACTTAGTAACATTTTGGTTACTGGGCCCCCATCTTGGTGATCTTATTTACACTTATCCTACAGGTTCTATACCTAAACGGAGTATGATCCCTTCGCCAAATGCTCCATACACCATTATTGAACTATCCTAAAGCACTAGCAATCGACACTGACAGAGAAAGCTTTTGACTCTCTGCGCTGGGACATCTTTACACAGAACTGGCCAGCATGGGACTAGGGAATGGCAATGTCACCTGGACACGTCTGTTATATTCAGCCCTGATGTCTCAGGTCTGAACCGGGGTGTCATATCAGCACCCTGGAGGCTAGAGACCGACACCCAATAGGGTTGCCCGCTGTTGTCGGTGTTATTTGCACAGGCACTTAAACCATGCTCTGCACCGCCTATCATTATACAAGGAATAGTGATTGATGAACACACAATCTATATCACTGACTAGCCCGAATGCTCAAACAGGCGTTGAATATTCTGGTCTGCTGCTGAATACCCTGCAATTACATGGGCCTAGGCTGTGCAGAGAACACACATGAGGGTTCTGTATGCAAAGGACCTCTCCCTGTCAGCATCATTAAAACTTCAGCATGAGGGATATTGGTCTGGGTTATGTGAAAGAAGGGGTATGAAAGTGCTAGGGAACTGATACGCAGGTGGAAAACTCTAGGACTGAATGGATCTAACAAATATACTCCACTCTCCCATCACTTAACTGTATGATACAGGGGTGACAAACGTGGCGGGCACATGGGAGGACAGACAAGAACTGCCAGAACATAGAGACCTAGAAACCATGTGAAAATCATGCCAATTCACAAGGTGGGGCCAGCATTCCTTGCAACTGTAACACTATTTAAACTATCACATAAGAAATTCCATAACAGAAGACTAACATAGCCAATGGCTGTACACTGCCTTATTACATCTTACAACAATAAACAGTAAAGGCATTCTTTCTGCTGATGCCACACATCTTCCCCCCTTTTCTTTTTAACACCACACATGCCCACACAGACACTAGCACATACAAACAAATGAGCACAAAACAGGGCAAGAGATCAACACCTAACCAGAGAAAAACAGTACTGAAAGTATATATGAAAAACTAACTGGATGCTACTCAACATGCAAAAGGAGTGTATGTTTTAGGTACTTTGATAGCACGAGTACTCTTTAACCCAGAAACTATGACCATTCCCTGCAAACGAGACTTGCACGTCACTTACAGACATTTTTGTTTTCACTCATTATCACATTTTCCAAATCTAGCAACTCTTGCCATATTCCACCATTGCTCATTCGAAACACGAATAGCATTGCCTCTAACTTAAATGACTTTAACAAGATCTCTACATTTCGAAGATCTCTTTCTTAACAAAATGGCATCTTTGACACACACCAAATCACTCACCTCGAAATTGACCTACAGCTCATATTTGTCCTCACACCACATGTCCCTCTGACACCGAGCAACACTGTTTGTCAATTAATTGCTTGGCATAATTAATTGCTGTATCGATATCACAGCCTTGACCTATCACCTTCATCTTCCAAGATCTTGCAATAGGGTCTCACATTTTTTTTAGAGTTAGAGCTATTGGCGCTACAATGTAAATGTTTTTAACCTATGTATTTTGGAGTGAAGTGGATGTATGTGATGGCAATTTTGGGGAAAATGATACCCAGTAATTAAACTTGATAAGCTAAATATCAAGCCAAGTTATGTCTTTTAAAGGGGCCTGATTTATAAAAGGGGATTTTGGAATGAAACCTTAAAAATTAATTTCAGAAAGCATAACCCCCCTGTTGTGATGTGTTTTGAATGCAAACTGTTGCTGCATGCCCAAAATTTTCTTTAAAGATATCATGGATAGTTTGCTGCACTAACTGGAGATGTGCTTTTATCAAAATGTAAAAAGTAACCGTGGGCCATTAACTCCGCTCTACTAGCAGGGGTTGCGGAAATTTGTTAACTACGCATTACACTGAAAACACCGAAGTCATGCAAAAAATCTGAATTAGCCACTGCACCCACAACCCTTTGATAAAACAACTTTATCTTTACATGATAAAAAGCATATAAAAAATTCACAAAAGTGAGCTTTGAAAAATATCAGGCAATGAGAGAGGTGATGATTTTGGGGGTCACCCCTAACCTAGGAGGAGTACCAAGCAGGTGCCTTGAACACAAAGAGCATATCATGCTGAACGATTCGGTGGTGGGCCCATCATTTTAGGACCAACCTAAGCAAAGTTATGGGCAAAAATACAATGCCAACCAAAAGCCCAGCAAAGCATTATGGGGCGAGATTCTAGAGTGCAGTGAATATTATAGTACTAGCTCTCAGCTGAACCAGAAGCTGCCCTTGAGGAATGTTTTGATATTGGATACTAATTTAATTTAATTTAATTTAATTGTGGGGTTATATAGCGCTAGGAATCAACTCCCGGAGGAGTATCTCCGCGCTTCGAGCGCTGGGGAACCCGTCCTGGATCACCCTGAGAGATGGTCCCTAATGGGTATCCCTAAGATGCGACCAAGCATCCCCGGCGGACTGGGGGGGCCGTTGTGAAGATGAGGCAGGCTAATGCCCAGAGTTGCCGAGTGTGGTCTCTGACTGGAGTAGGCACCGAGGCAAGAATTATCGAGCCCGCTGACCATGGTCCACGACCCTGCCGCGTCGGGAATCGAACCCTGGTCCCAGGCCATCCTCTGCTTACGGGTCTGCCGCCTCTAACCAGTGAGCCACACCACTTCACAATAAAGACTAACTATAATATTCACTGCTGTTATCAATGAAAGAGTATGTGGAGGCGACCCAATTTTAAGGATATTGAGCACAGCTGGGATTAGTTAATGTTGCCGTGCTTCACTCTGTAGTTAGTGTCATGACAGTGCACCCAGCACTCTTGGGTGTGGCACACATCATGGCGCCGCTTGACGTACAAACTTGCAGACTTTCAACAAGATGTGTTGTCAATCAGCCATGGCCGAGCCTTATAGGAAATGGAGTCCCACACCATGCACTAGATTAGAGAGACACTCCTAACTCTCTGTTTATAGCGCCATATTACAGGTAGACGTTTAAGGGTTAGGTTTTAAACTTGGGGTAATGTAATGGGAGGGCGTTTTGGAAGTAGTTTCAAATGTATTTGTCACAAGAGGCATGCTAGATTGTTTAGGACAAAGCGAGGGATTATACACGATTTATGTGGGCTACCAGCTTAATCTTAGCCCCCTTTCATCCGTTTTATGGGGGATACTTTTTTTTTTTTAAACAAGTACTGTGACATTGGTATGTCAACGTATGTATTACGTGTGGCAAGATCATGAGAACCATAGGTTTAATTAGTGTCATTATATTCATCTGTAACCTGTACACCCATCTTTATTCTTTGTTCCTTCTCCGGGAGTCTTTTGGCAGTGTTGCTGCCCGGGGTCAGTTTCTCAATGATTGACTTTCTGTGATTGGAACCAATCTGTGAATTGTGATAATAGTTCCAAAATGTAACGGATACAAGAGACTATCTGTCTTCAAGGCGGAGGATTTCTATTTTTGTGAATATTTGGTAAAGAGTAAAATTGGTATTCGTGTGTCTTTTGCAATAAGATTGGATTTTGTAAAGCCAGGTGGGGTGGGCAATCTTTTTGGGTAGCTGCTGCTAAGCTATGGACTACTCTTTCCACCAACATTGCTAGTCTTTCCTTCCACAACGCCTGCCGCAAGCAACTGAAGACCTAGCTTTTCTCCCTTCCGTTATGCTAGTTAAGGTCATCTCTCCGGCAGTGACTTTTCATCAGCTTGCGCTTTGACACCCTTGGGTATAATGCGCTTTACAAATCTAAAACAAAAGTAGGACTCTTTACTCAACCATTCCTGCTACCCAGCGCCGTGATATCCTTCTGGATGATTGTTAGGGCTCTATACATAAATAAATAAATAAATACACCATAAGACTCCACAAAGGAGCAGCAATCTTGGAATGGTGTCGCTCTAATCCATTCTCTAAACAAATCTAATTATGCCTACACTAACATTGCCGCCTCTTCTAGTACCAATCAGGAATGTGCCTCGCATCAGTTCTCAGTACTGAACTACACTTTTTACGCTTCTACCCCTCTTTCACAATCAGTTATTTTCCACTGGCTGCATGCTGACACTCGATTGATGTTGCAGTCCACCGAAGCTGCACCACCCGTTCTCCTACCAGTGAGCAGAGCTCTAAATCTTTAAAATGCCTGCTGTCTCGGGGATCCCCTCTCCATCATGGAAAGTGCCACATCATGTCATGGGAACCAACAATGCCCCTAAGCCATCTTCCCTCCAACCATCCAACATTCCTCTGATGGCTGCCCCTCTACACGAAGAGGGGTATTATCAAGTTAGGGCAAATCAAGGGGCAATCAGTGCAATTCCCAAAGATAATATCTAACTCATTACAACCTGCTATTCACCCCTTTCACTAAACGGATTACACCTATGTGGCAAGCATTCATATAGACACTGCTGATCCCTTCCATATTTAATCTGACAGGTTAATTGACACGCATACGAATTCATGGTCAGAATCTACAGTCTAGTGAACCAACCTCTAACTGCTCTTATGCTGCCGTCTCCGACTTTTCCACACCATCTCCCCAGAGGTTTGGTTACAGCAGTGATGACTAACCCACACCCTAGACCCCACGTCACCATACTTCAGAGATACGGCCCCACCTCTGGGAGCATAAAATATACATCTCTCAAGTAAGGCTAGAAAAATGTTTAAACACAACCTCCTTAAACAAAATCCAGAACAACTAATTGGTTATACCTACTATAGCACAAACAACGGCCATAAGAAGACAGACAATCTTTCTCCGCCACCTACAAGTTACAAAAACAGTAAAAATTCCCTATGGCACTAAACTCACCACTGCTCCTTCCCAGAGTTTCAGAGGGGAGATCTACATATCCATCTTCAGGACGGTTAACAGTTTATTTCAAGCAACCGACCATCATCTATCTATTTTGACCAACACTTCCCGTCTCTTCTCGACTCACTATATGAAAATTGTTTTGACCCCCAGAACTCCAATAATGTACCTCTACTGCACCTCCGGTCACTCTCCCTATGCAAGAGAGCACCAGTATGCCCACCACTATGCCAACACTAGGGCACAGCCACAACAACACAGAGCTCTTTGATTAACTAACTGGCCACAATAGCACCAATCCCAAGGTCGCTCCCTTGTCTCCCCACCGAGACTCGGTATTGTAGCACTGCGCTGCCTGCATTCGACTGTGCCTATATTGCCTCCATCAGATCATAATTGTTTTACTCTGCAGTGCGTGTGTAATTGTTTAACTTTGCAGCGCTTCATAATTGGTTAACTTTGTAGCGCGTGTGTAATTGTTTAAACTCTGTAGCGCTTGCATGATTGTTTTTGACCTGTGTAGTGCTCGCACCATTTCTGATCCGATTTAATATTACCAGCGCGACTTCCCTCGGCGCCTTGCTCTACTCCCCCCCCCTCCATTTTGTCCCTGTTGTTGTTGTGCCTCCGTGTGCGCTGACCTGAGCCCGCCCCGCCTCCCAGCTAAGACGCCCTCCCACTGATTAGGTACAGCGCTCCCAATCCCAGAGACGCTGTGATCTCTCTTCGCTCCTGCCCTGAGTGGTCGCTCCCTTGTCTCCCCACCGAGACTCGGTATTGTAGCACTGCGCTGCCTGCATTCGACTGTGCCTATATTGCCTCCATCAGATCATAATTGTTTTACTCTGCAGTGCGTGTGTAATTGTTTAACTTTGCAGCGCTTCATAATTGGTTAACTTTGTAGCGCGTGTGTAATTGTTTAAACTCTGTAGCGCTTGCATGATTGTTTTTGACCTGTGTAGTGCTCGCACCATTTCTGATCCGATTTAATATTACCAGCGCGACTTCCCTCGGCGCCTTGCTCTACTCCCCCCCCCCTCCATTTTGTCCCTGTTGTTGTTGTGCCTCCGTGTGCGCTGACCTGAGCCCGCCCCGCCTCCCAGCTAAGACGCCCTCGCCCCTCCCCCCCCACCATCCATTTATGGCCAATGCCCCCACGCGCAGCGTCCACGCGCTTCGGACACGCCGAAGGTGCGCCAAAGGTAAGCCCGTCTACGCCCGTCCGCGCCTGGACTGCGCCCAGCGCCAGACCCCCTGCCCCTCGCGCACCCCAGCCCTCCCGCATCACCTACGACACCGCCACCCTCCTAGCCCTTAACCCCGGTCGCGCCCCCAACTGCGTCCAAGCCGCTCCTGGCCACACCCATGGACCATTCTCCTGCTACTCATGCAAATTCATCGGTACCGACACCATCTCCGCTACGACCACAATACAGACCCCTAACCCCAACCACCTACAATGCATCCTTCTCAACACCAGATCAGTCCACAGACACGCCATTGAACTATGGAATCTACTAGACACCATCTCTCCGGACGTCGCCTTCCTAACAGAAACTTGGATGAACGCCTCTTCCGCCCCAGACATCACCATTGCCATCCCAGAAGATTATAAGATCATACGCAAGGACCGTACCGGCACAGGAGGAGGAATCGCTATCGTCCATAAGAAGTCAATCCGCATCTCAACCAGCTCTGACGCCAATCTCACCAACTCAGAACACCTTCACTTCCAGATCCACATCGACCCCAAGACCACACTCAGAGGCACCCTCCTCTACAGACCACCAGGACCCCGCGCAAAATTCAGCGAAGACATCACGGACTTCATCACCCCACACGCGCTCCCCTCCAAAGACTACATCCTTCTGGGAGACCTCAATTTTCACCTTGAAAAGATCAACGACCGCAACACCACCACCCTCCTGGACAATCTCGCCAACCTCGGACTTAACCAACTGGTCACATCCCCCACCCACATCGCAGGTCACACACTCGACCCCATCTTCACCTCCAGCAATCATGTCTCCTTCAGCCACACCACGGAGCTCCTCTGGACTGACCACAGCTGCGTTCACTTCACCTACAACAAACCAAAACCCACCAACCACCTCCAACCAACTCTGCAAAGAAACTGGAACAAAATCACCACGGACCAGATCTCCACATCACTCCTTCTCAGCACCCCAGCCCACTCTTCTAACGCAAACGAAGCCGCCGCCAACCTCACCCTATGGTTATCCAACACCGCCGACACCTTAGCACCACTGAAGAAACGTCAAAACAAACCTGCCAACAAAAAGGCCTCATGGTTCAACGATGACCTTAAGAAGTCCAAGAAACTCTGCCGCTCCCTCGAAAAGGCCTGGAAAAAAGACCCAACTACTAGCACCAAGGACGCCTTCAAAAACGCCACCCGCACTCACCACCAACTAATCCGAAAGGCCAAGAAAACAGCATTCAAAGATCGACTCGACAACAACGCCCACAACAGCAAGGAACTTTTCAACATCGTCAAGGAATTTGCCAATCCCCCGGCCAACTCCAACGACATCACCCCCTCTCAAGCCCTCTGCGACTCCCTAGCCTCTTTCTTCTACAACAAGATTGCAGACATCCACAACAGCTTCGACAACCATCCCGGAGACCAACCCACCCAACCATCTGCTGAACATTCTCTCCCCGTGAACACCCTTAACGACTGGAACCCAATCTCCACTGAGGACACAATCCGCCTGATGAATTCCATCCACTCAGGATCCCCCACAGACCCATGTCCTCACCACATCTTCAACAAAGCAGACTCCATCATAGCACCGCACCTCCGAGACGTCATCAACAGCTCCCTCAACTCCGCCACCTTCCCGGAAGACTGGAAACACGCTGAACTCACCGCCCTCCTGAAGAAACCCACAGCGGACCCCACCGAACTCAAAAATTACCGCCCCATCTCGCTCCTCCCATTCCCGGCCAAAGTCATCGAAAAAGCTGTCAACAACCAGCTCGCCGCCTTCCTCGAAGCCAACAAATCCCTCGACTCCTCACAATCTGGCTTCCGAGCAAAACACAGCACTGAGACCGCCCTCATCGCAGCAACAGACGACATTCGAACCTTACTGGACAATGGAGACACAGTCGCCCTCATCCTCCTCGACCTATCAGCAGCATTTGACACAGTCTGCCACAACACCCTGTTACAACGCCTCAATAACATCGGAATCCAAGGAAAAGCACTCGAATGGATCACCTCATTCCTCACAGGAAGAACTCAGAAAGTCCGCCTCCCACCATTCAAGTCCGAAGCCACCGAAGTCATCTGTGGAGTACCTCAAGGTTCTTCACTCAGCCCCACCCTCTTCAACGTATACATGAGCCCCCTCGCGACCATCGCATGCCAACACAACCTCAACATCATCTCTTACGCGGATGACACTCAACTTATCCTCTCTCTCACCAACGACCCCAGCACAGCCAAAACTAACCTACACGAAGGAATGAAAGAAGTTGCCGAATGGATGAAACAAAGCCGTCTGAAACTGAACTCAGACAAAACAGAAGTCCTCATCTTAGGTACTTCCCCCTCTGCATGGGACGACTCATGGTGGCCGGAAGCCCTCGGAAAGGCACCCATCCCGACAGACCACGCACGAAACCTGGGCATCATCCTGGACTCCTCACTCTCAATGAAAAAACAAGTCAGCGCCGTATCATCTTCCTGCTTCAACATTCTTCGCATGCTTAGAAAAACATTTCACTGGATCCCCACCGAAACAAGGAAAACGGTCACCCATGCGCTGGTCACCAGCCGACTGGACTACGGAAACACCCTCTACGCAGGTACTACCGCTAAACTCCAGAAGAAACTCCAACGTATCCAAAACGCCTCAGCCAGGATCATATTAGACATCCCTCGCAACGAACACATCTCCGGTCACCTTAAAGACCTCCACTGGCTACCCGTCAATAAGAGGATCACTTTCCGACTGCTAACCCACGCACACAAATCACTCTACGACATCGGACCAGAATGCCTCAACTCACGACTGTCCTTCTACACCCCGTCCCGCCACCTACGTTCCTCCAGCCAAGCCCTCGCCACTGTACCTCGCATCAACAAGACCACCATGGGAGGCAGATCCTTCTCATACCTGGCCGCTAAGACTTGGAACTCACTCCCCGCTTACCTTCGCCTCACCCAGAACCACCTAGCATTCAGAAAGCAACTTAAAACGTGGATATTTGACAAATAATCCTCCCCTCCTCTTTAAGCGCCTTGGGACCCTCTGGGTATGTAGTGCGCTATATAAATTCTCTGACTTGACTTGACTTGACTACTCCAAATATTGAACCCTACAAACCCAAACCTTCTCTCCCAAATTCCAGCTTCAATGACACTGCCGTCCTATCAACTAAACCCAACCACCATCTCTTGACATGAGACCTACCGCCAATCCTCCCCCATACAGAACAGGATCACTGCCCGACATACTTAACCAATTACTCAACCGAATAGAAACAAAATAATTTTCTAGCTAAAGACCTTTCTCAGGTAAAGAGCGATCTAGCGAACCAGGCCTAATTAATATGCAAACTCACTCTGAAGATAGAGAAATGAACTGCCCTTGAAATATCTTCCTATGTCAGCCGCCACTTCTGCATGACCTCCTTGCCCCTGAACCACCCTGAACTCTAAATCCCCTATCCTCACTTGAAGTGGAATCTCTCTAGAAATCATACAACACAAACGCTCAACAAGGAGACCACAAATCATCATCCTCGATCCCAGTAATCATGAGCACAAAAAGTATCCCTTGAGTTAATATACCACCCAGACCACCTGCGATTCAGACACTGACTACACTTAACAACCCAAATGTGCTAACCGTCATGCTTCTTAACTGTAGATCCGCAGTTAAAGATGCTACAGAAATATCTGAAACTATTCCCGCCGATGGCACGCTTTCTTACCAGAAACCTGGCTTAACAAACACTCAACCCCATGCTGGACTTGCTTAATCTCGCTGGATTTTCTATCATTAGGCGAGACATACCTAAATGAATATCTATCATCCACAAAAATGAGATTAGACTCAACACACTAGACTCCATGGACTACTCAACCATCTAATATCTTGGAGTTGTACTCACGATAAAATGCACCACCCCTATTGTTCTTCACACTATCTAACACCCCGATGGTGATCGCTTATTCTTCACTGAAGAACTAACTGGCCTAATTACAAAGTCCTCCCTTACTGACACCAAAGATGTGCTCCTAGGTGAGTTCAATCGGCACTTGGATGACACAGAAGACACCGCTGTCAGTAATCTCATAAACCTTCTTGAATGAAACGACATGAAACAACTCTGCAACGAACAGACTCACAATAAAGGGCCTATGCTAGATGCAATAATTACCGGATACGATCTTGTCTCCCTTCAACATATCATACCCATCAAATGACCACCTAATACTGTTCTATCTCAAGGCAAACCCATGTCCATGCTGAGCATCAGCCAATAAACTCATGCACTGAACAAGGAACTTCAAGAAAATCCCACTAACGGATCTAGAATCCAGGATCAGGGCTCATCTACACTCTCAACCTTACCATCACTCAAGATAATGACCTCACCATCCTCTATAGCTCAGTGACGACTGATGTTCTTGACCAAGGGGCCCCTCTCAAACTAAAGAGTCCTAGAAAAGTCCAATCCAGATCCTGGTTCAACTCAGACCTTAACAATGAATGAAGACAACCAAGACTAAAAGAAAGGTTATGGAGACAGTACCCCTCACTGGCTCACCTCGCACTACTCAGGTCTGAACGTCTCTCCTGCAAAAAACACATCTTTAAGGAAAAATCCACTTTCCTTTGCAACCAACATGACTGTGCGCAGAACAGACCTAGGGAGCGCTTCAATATAATTAAACAACAAATCACCCTTACCATCCCCAACACAAAACAATAGCCAATAACAAAAGCTGTGTAGAAATAGCCATCTTCATCACTGACAAAGTTGCGAAAATCAAAAGATCGCTTATCCCAGACTCAAAACTATCACCCATCCTACATCGATCTCCTCCAATTAAAAACAATGCTGAAAGGACAGATTTTAAACTGATGACAGAATTTCTAAATAATAGCAAACCGGAAGCCCATTTCCCACTCTACTGACCCTCTCCCCTACACCTTTGTACAGAACCTCAACAATATTATGTCTCATTTTTGACCAAAATCATCCTTAAACAAACAGGTTCTGACCCTAATGACTTCAATAATCGTAGTTCAATCACCAACCTTCCCTTCCTTGCTAAAACAAACATAAATGTGTCCTGATGCAACTCAACTAGCATATAGATGAATTCAACATTCATGACACATTCTAATCGTGCTTCAGGAGAGGCTGCAGCACTGAAACTGCTATGCTCAATAATTCTGATGACATTCACAAATCCTTAGTTGAAGGTGACTCATGCCTCCTTATCCTATTCGACCTATGAGTGGATTTTGATACAGTAAAACTATTTTGGAAAGAAGGGGACCCCTATATATAAAAAAAATTGTTACACTTGCTATACATAGGGAAACTAAACTATTTGGTAAAGGTCTATAGTCAAGTGACAACACAAATGTAATGAACCACAAATAATATAATAACCAATATATACTAACAGATGAACTCACCACTCACCAGGTTATAAGTGTTCTTTTGTATATATTTATTTTATTCTGAAAATTTATGTTTTCATTTTTTTGATAGGTAGAACCTACCTTGCCATATTGCATATATCACATGTTTTGTCATATGTTTGTCTTCCAATGGCTTTTAATATTTATGCACTATCAATTATTTGATGTAAAAGATATATTTGTATACAATGAATATATATGAAAAAGTATATGTTGGTTATTATATTGTTAGATACAGTAAAACTATCCAGCTTTACTCGAGATCCTCAAGAATCGCACTGGTATCAATGGCACAGTGTTGAAATGGTTCACATCCTACCTGCAACATAGTTCTCAACAAATAAAAATCCACACTTGTCACTTGAAGCCTGTTCCAGCACCACAAGGGGTTACTCAAGGTTCAAACCTTTCTCCTGCTCTATTTATTCTCTCCATGGAACCCCCTCACAATTCTTCTGAAACAAGCAGTGGTCAAACATCACCTATATGCTGATGACATACAACTCTACCTTGCAACCCTGAAAGCCACTCTCAATGAGGCGACCAGACTCCTCAGAGGAATAAAGCGGTTTGATCATATCTCAACCGCCCTTAAGAGTCTCAACAAGCTTCCGCATGAAGGAAGAAGCAGCTTCAAGACTGCCTGCATCACCCACAAAGCTCTTCAACCAAAGAAACCAAACTTTCCAGAGCAGGTAGACGACAGGCACTGAGAAGTTCCAACTGACTTCTTCTCATACCCCTTAAACTGAAAAAGAAATCCACCCAGGTGCATGCCCCAGGATATGGAACTCAGTCCCCAAAGATCTCTGATGCAACCCTCCTTTTCTTGCTTTAAATGAGACCTTCAATCTTTGCTACTTAACAACTGTTTCAACTTGCATACAAGTAATCTACATTTCTCAAAGAACTTCCCCAACTCTATTGACTCTCTCTTTCCTGACCCAGTCAGTCCCTACTTCGGAATTGAAATCATTTCTTTTTTGCTGTATTGTTTATCATTACCTTTTTGCTGTATTGTTATGTACTTGTGGGTTCTCACTATTTTAACAATGTTTTGTATATACCTCCCGTTGACGGGGGAAGATGGCGGCTGAGTGAGACGCTCGGTCGGAGAGCTCCTCACAAGAGACCTGAAATACAGAATGCGAGGCGGAATCGACGGAACCAGTGCAGTGACACAATAATGAAGTTTAATGAAGTTTAAATAAGGCATTCTAAAGTGGGTTTACCAGCGCGGAGAACGAGGCGGCACAAGATGCGGTAAACAGACGGAAAACAAGTAAAAATCCAGCAAAATCCAGCAGCGCATATCAGAGCACAAAGACTCCTAGTTGCGCGACCCCCAGTTCACGACCCTCGAGTATTTGTCCGATGGTCGGTTACCTGATCCAGGAGGAGCTGGAAGCAGAGCCCATCGAAAGCGCTGTGTTGGCGGGGGTGGAGAGAAACGTTCCGGACAACAGCGCAAACCTTCTCGGTGTCTGGGCGGAGGCAGTGAAGGCGAGAGCGGCGCACAGGAAGGCATGTGGGAGGCTTGGCTTCCTGTTCCGGGGGATCAGCGGCAGAGACAGCAGCGACGGCGGTAACGAGGGTGAGCAGAGAGAGGTATCGTGTGGCTCTGTGATCCAGGACAGTGTGTGGGCTAGCAACATATGCAGTCAAATTAAAAATGTAAGCAAGGGAGAAGGGAAAAAAGAAATAAATACAAAAAAAAGTGGCATTAAACATTAACACAGCCATAAACTGCCAAAAAAAAAGCTGTTCTAAGTTTTGAGCCTCACATGAATAAAAAAGCACTAGAGGAGGAGGGCAATTTTAGTGGAAAGGAGCTGAGAAATGAAAAAGACACAGAAGCCAAAACAAACATTCTCCAAGAGAGGGTAGATACAAAAAAAGTAGACATCTTGAATGATAAAGAGGAGAAAAGTGAAGTAGCTGTGGTCTCAAATTACTGCCTTAGGAACAGGAACTTTCTCAAACAGGAACAATACCCCAAAAATATCACCCCCAGAGAAGTAAAAAGAAGGAAGGCAAAAAAATCATCTCTAGAGTGTACAAAAAAGCTCTTAAAACTACCTGGAGACAAGGCTGATACAAGTCAGAAAATAAAGATTACTCCCTCATTAAGAACGTTTTTTAAAGTCCAGGTAAAAAAACAAAAGATGATGATATAAAATTACCTGTACTAACATCGGAAAAATTCGAACCAAGTCCACAAAAGGAGAGAAAAGAAATTCACTCCTCACAAAAGGAGTCTCTCAATACTCCACAAAGCAAAAATTCAAATTCAAATTACTCCTTAAAAACGGTAACTAAAGCTGGAGTAGAAATCAAAAAAATCGATAAAACCAGGACTCAACCCGATTATCAAGAAATGGCTGAAGGAGGCACCCCAATAACCAAGGCTATCTTAGTTACAACACAAGAAACAGAAGAAACTCAACTCAGTAACAATGAGGTAGTAGAGCAGCAAGTAACCGAGAAGGAAGGGCCAACGAGTCCCAAAAGTCCAAGGAGTCTAACCAATGATCTTCTTGAGAAAATATGGATTGAGATGAGAGACAAATTCGCCATATCTGAGGCGAAACAAGACAAAATTCAAGAAGTTTGTGAAAAGCTGGATTGTAAATTAAACGCACTAGGGGAAAGAGTCACAGCTATAGAAGGAGAAGTGACCACATTGAACAGTAGGGTGGAAAGTAACAGAAAGGAAATCTACACGTTGAGACAAGAGGGAAAATCCATAAGCGAAAAAATGGAATCTCTTAAAAATCAGGCTAGGAAAAATAATATAAGAATCTTGAATGTTCCAGAAAATAAAGAGGGCAGTGATATTAAGAAATTTATTGTGGAACTACTAGTAGAACATTTCCCGTGGTGTGAAGCGGAGACCTTAGGAGAGGACATACAAAGAGTTCATAGAGACCCCTATGGAAAGCCCAAAGACAGGAAAACACCCAGAAAAATTCTTATAAATTTTAAGACATACACGTTAAAAGAGAGAATCTTGGGTGAAGCCCTGAAAAAAGGGAAATTTCAATAAAGACTCATGGTCTTTCAGAATTAGATCTGATATGTCTAAAGCGTCTCAAGACAGACAATGGGAACTGGGGAAATTCATGCCAGAGTTACAAGCTCTAGGGGCCACAGTACAAATGAAATTTCCTCCCTCTTTAAGAATTATGTGGCGCAATAAAATGAGGAACATTAGAGATCCTGAAGAGGTGAAAAATCTGATCTGCCTAATGAAGGACACTGTTCAAATGGAAAACTCCACAATTTAAAGATCGACTCCAAATGAAAACAAATGTAAATAGATGTAGAATAAATGCCTAAAATGCTGGATTCCGGAACACATTTCCCAGGTCCAAAGAAGAGGAGTGAAAAGGGGGTAAATGAAAGCCCCAAGGAAAGAAGAAGAAGGAGGCTTCCCCAGGGAGGGTAAGAACAAAACACTAAAACGGAAAAGCATAAAAAATACAAGACAAACAATGGGTGGGGAGCAAAATGGGGAAAAAAACCAAAAAATAAATCCTCGATATTGGAAAGAAAAATGGAAAAACAAAAGTGGAACAACAAAAAGCAGTATGCTACCAAAACTTACCGAAAAAAAAATGATAAAGATTACTAAAGAAAATGGGAGACACTGGTAAAACCATAAAAATATTATTTTGGAATGCTAATGGTATGAGAACCAAAAGCAGAAGAAATAGAATCTTGGAATATCTCAGAACATCTGAAAGTGAAATTATAATTCTTCAGGAAACACACTTATTGAAAGAGGAATGGGATCAGACAATGAAAAATACAGGATGGGTGGATGCTTATATATGCACAAACCAAAGTTGTAACATTAAAGGTGTACTAATTATTATTAAAAAATCCTTAAAAGCAAGTATAGAATCCTCAGAAGTTGATAGGAAAGGGAGATGGGCATTAGCAAAAATAAAGCTAGGAAACATGGCATACACAATAGCAGGATATTATGGCCCCAATCTTGACGATCCAGAACCCTTACAGAATCTGTATACACAATTACTAACAGCCAATACCCCAGTAATCTTAGGAGGAGACTTTAACCTTATTCTAGACCTTAAAATTGACAGGTCTCCCCCAGGAAGATACTCCAACTCACCTAATTTACCTAAAACGAGTGAGTGGATTAGCATATATAAGAGGGATTTAGAATTAATAGACATATGGAAAGAAAAAGGGGATAAGGGCCAACCGTTCACATTACATAACAAGAGACTAGGACATAGGTCTAGAATAGACTTCTTCCTAGTTGATAAGAGATTACTGACAAATGTAACAAACCTAATTCACATTCCAGCCCATCTATCAGACCACTCAGCAGTACAACTAACACTACAAATTAAAACAATCCATACACATAAAAGATTCACAGTGGAAAGAGCCATGTTTTCAGATCAAGAAATAATACAAGCTCTCAAGGAAGAAACAGAAGCCTTTTTCGAGAATAATAAAACAGGAACAATTAAAACAAATAGCTTGGGACACATATAAGGCAGTAATTAGGGGTACGCTACTTAGCTTGGGAGCATACAGAACAAAGAAATTAAAACAAGAATTACTAGATATCGAGAAAGGTATAAACGTCCTAGATACACAAATACTAACAGAAAGAGATCCGATTAAGAAAGAAAATCTGCAGAAAGATAGACAGAAACAGAAAGAATGTTTAAGTGATATTCTTGAAGAAAGAATAAAAACTAAATGGGAAGCAAGCAAGATGGCGAAGCATGAATTCGGAGAAGGATGTGGGAAATGGCTGGCATGGAAGCTAAAGACCGACTTTGTAAGAAACAAAATAAATATCATAGGCAAACAAGATCAATCAAGTCTAACTACAGAAGAAGATGAAATCAGAAAGGAATTTGAGACTTTCTTCGCAGACTTATATACTGAAGACATAAACCCATCCAAGGAACAAATAGAAGAATACCTAAAAGACATGCCAATATTAAAACTATCGGAGGAGGAGAAAAATGAGCTTAATAAAGAAATCACACCTGATGAGGTTAAAAATATAATAAAATCATTGAAAAAAGGAAAAGCAGCAGGCCCTGATGCACTACCGAATGAATTATACCAGACTTTAACAGACACACTAGTCCCACAAATAACAGAACTAACAAATTTAATATTAACACAAAAAGAAATACTGCCAGATACCTAGAATGATGCAATAATAACAATCATATTAAAGCCAGGAAAGGACCCCAAAAAATGTGAATCATACCGGCCGATATCTCTGCTCAATGCAGATTATAAAATCTTTACTAAAATCATGTCAACAAGACTAGGAAGGATTATACCCCAACTTATACATACAGACCAAAAAGGCTTCACAAAAGGAAGACAACTACACGAACTGACACATGAACTCATAAGCACTATAGATATAGCCACATCAAAAAATATTCCTCTTACAATACTGACTGTCGATGCTGCCAAAGCATTCGATAGAGTGAACTGGGCTTTTCTAAACAGTATAATGATCAAAAATAATCTAGGGGAACCCTTTCTTCATTCAATAGTAGAAATTTATAAAAACCCTAGATCAAGAATCCTAGTAAATGGTAACCTCACGAACAATATAAAAGTTGCTAGAGGCACGAGACAAGGGTGTCCCCTCTCTCCCCTACTTTTTAACTTGTATATAGAACCTCTAGCAACCAAACTTAGAAACTGTAAAGACATAACTCCCTTTAAATATCAGGGATGGGAGAAAAAACTAGCACTCTACGCAGATGATCTGATGCTATTTACAGAGAAATATGAGAGATCCAAACCAGCTATAGAAAAACTCATTTCTAATTTTGGCCAAGTTTCAGGATATTTAGTAAACCATACTAAAACAGAAATCATGACGTGGAATACCCATTTTCATAGTCCTAACATAAAAAAAGAGATAAGATACTTGGGCATTTTGATAAATCAAAATATAAATAAAATACCACAAAACAATCTAAACAGAGTAGCCCGAGACGTAAGGAAGCTACTTAAAGTATGGTCTAGCCTGCCCTTAAGTTTCATAGGGAAGTCAAACATCATAAAAATTAACATCCTTCCAAAATTCACCTTTTTGTTTAATAATATTCCATTGCAATTCAAAAAAGCCGAACTAAAAAAGCTACAGGGAGAAATGTCAAGCTTTATATGGGCATCCAAGGGAACCAGAATATCATGGAGGAAGCTAAGGAGAAAAAAAGAGAAAGGAGGTATTGCAAGTCCGGATATGACTGAATATTGCAGAGCATTCCAATTTAAAAATATAAGGAACCTTCTGGGAATACATCAATACTATCCTGAATATTTACAAGTCATTACAGAAGCAGAGGATCATTATCTTTTCAAATTTGGACATCAAAAATACTTTAAAAAAATTAAATTAAAGGTTCTAAAGGAAGCAATAAAACTTTGGACACAATTTAGATCGATTTTAAAAATTCCTTACTATAGTGCATTGGCACCGATATGGAATTCCCCAGGAACCCCGAACTGTCTGAAAGATGTTATGGCCATTCCCCTAAAACAAAACAATATCAACTATTGGGGTCAACTACTAAATGGATCAACCTTGATCTCTTGAGAAGAAATGAATAAAATCACTAATGGAACAATATCAAAATTTAAATATTATCAACTGAATAGTTGGGCAAAAACTATACCATCACAAGATAAAGATAGTAAAACTCTGGAAAAAGAAATGACAAAAATTCTACCCATAAAAAAGGAGGTAGAAAAATGGTACTGGACCTTAATAACGGAAGAAGAGGAAAGCTACCAAATAGCAGAACAAACGTGGGGGAAAGATCTAGATACAGATGAATTAGTAAACTTATGGGAAGATTCAGTAGAGAAGTGTTGGTCAACACTTAAATCTGTGAGACTGAAAAGAAATCACCTGTACACCCTACACAGAGCCTATTGGACTCCGAAAAAACTATCAAAATTTAAGAATGCAGGAATTAAAAAATGCCCTAAGTGCGGGGAAGAAAGGGCAGATGATATTCATATGTTCTGGAGCTGCCCAACCCTGAGAACATTCTGGGAAGAAGTTGGTAAGACGCTAAATTTGATATTCCGAAAACATCTAAAAGTGAAACCCTTATTCTTTTTGGGATTGGTAATACAATAGAACAAGCAGAACTAACAGTAATGGAAACAAAGTTACTTTTTGTGTTAATGGTAATAGCGAGAAGAGAAATATGCATCAAGTGGATTGGATCAACACCCCCTACACATGGGGAATGGATAAACTCCGCTATTAAAATAAACAAATTAGACAGAAGGGGAAATTGCGGTAAGAGGTTTAATTACTGGGAAATTATGGAAAAACACTTAAATCCATAAAGAAGGCTTTAACACACTGTCCTATGATTAAAGCGAAAGCACAGTCTGGAATATGAGTATGATACTCATACGAGTAGTCAAGGTGGCTAGCTCCCTCCTCCCTCGCTTACAGACTTGTGAATATGTAATGGCAAGGGGTCTCCTCTGATTAAACAAGGAAAGGGAAAAATCCCATGGCAAGCGAAAAATGGGCAGTGACGGTACAAAAAAGTTTCAGAGGTAGAAACCAAAATTTCCATATACATAGAATTTTCGCAATATGATGATAAAAAAAAAATATATATATATACCTCCCGTTGACTGCATTTGAGTAACCTCAAATGTATCTCAAATTATCCTATGTGCACTACTTGTAAAGCGCTCTGTTACCTTCGGGTCTAGCTAGTGCTATATAAAACTAAATAAATAAACAAATAGCATTATGCAAAATTTACCTCTAACCCTTCTACCTCTACATCCACTCTAGGCTACCATAAATTATTTCTTATCCTATGCTTAGTGGCACATATACACAGATGGCCTACATGAGCTGTCTCCAAAATCCTTTGAGGAAACTTCCTTGTGGAATCAATTGATTGCCTCTTACCAACAATCCTCCTTCCAAAGATAACTCATCCACCACTTTCCAATAAGATTGCAAAGATGTATTCAAAGTTTTTTCCCTTGACCACCCAAATTTCACAAAATTCATGACCTTGATCAATTCAGCACCTTACCTCACCCAATCACACAATCCCATCATATCGGAGCATATGACCACATTTTCAATTTTGGCAATGATACATTCCTCAATTTGTCCTGTACATCAACTTCACACAAATCTCTATCGACTGGTAACCGAGACAGATAGTCTGTTCTAACGTCATTCCTTCCTGCAACTTGTATCACACTTAAACATAGCTCCAATAGTTTGATATATAATCTGGCATGGCGGTCTTAATTTTGTTCCAGACAAAGTGGTCTGTGATCTGTACTTAAACAAAATTTTCTTCCCAGCCATATTTAAACATGTCAACACCCCTAACATGTCATCATTTCTTTTCTATTACAGAATATCTTGTTTCAAATTATTTCGTCATCCTGGCAGCAAACCCTATAGTGACTTTCTTGTCATCCTTCATTTGTGGCAAAACAGGGCTCCACGCTTTATGCACTAACATCCACAGTCACAATATTTTTGCATCCTTCCACATACGACTGTAGTGCGGGAGAAGAGAGAATACTTTGTTTGATGAGAGCAATACTTTGTTGACATATTGCTGACCATTACATTTCTACATTTGTTTTTAACTGTTGCCTTAAAGCATTCAGTCAGGTCGCTAATTTTTTTTTTAAAACTTTGCATAGAAATCACAAAGATTCTAAAAAAGGCCGGAGTTGCTCCTAATCAGTCAAATGTGGTGCATTTACAATGGCATCTAGAATGCTCAGTTTGGGTTTAACCCCATCAGATGTCAACACATGGCCTAGGTACTCAACTTAATTTACTCCATAGATACCATTTGTCTTCTCTGATAGTAAACCCACTGGATTCCAAGGTGGACAGCACTCAGATTCAGTTGGACTGAGTTGGACTGACCTACAGCACATACTTCCTCTTTTAGAAGATACACATATAAAGTGAGTACAAAACAGTGCACTGTGTATAGATTACTTTTTCTGTAAACATCTCTCATAGTGTAGTACAAATGAATGCAGCATTATTGAACAGTAATTCCGCACTTTGCAATCAACTGGCTGATTTATTTATGAGACATTCTGTGAAAATAATAGTAAGATTCAAGTGAGCGTACCTTCTCCTTCTCCGAAACAGTATGATCATGATTGGCTGACTTTATCCCCCAAATATAGAACAGATCTTGCAAATAGTCAAACAGGTGAAATCAGGAGCTCCCTTTGATCCTTGTCCCCCAAAAATATTTCATTATGCCGCTGAGGAGATCAGCGAACAACTTTGTTTGCTTTTTAAAGAGGTTTTTCATTCCGCCATTTTCCCTGAGACATGGAAGAGGATCTTTATTCTTCCCCTGTTGAAAAAACCTGGTTTGGATCCTGGTGTTCATAGTAATTATCGACCTATAGCCAGGATCATGTACCCAGCTAAGGTGTTGGAGAAGATCATGAACCGCCAACTCACGTCCTTTGTTGCCTCACAGAACCTGCTGGATCCCACGCAATATGGCTTTCGGGAAGGGCATGGTATGGAGACAGCCTTGGTCATGGCACCAGAGGAGCTTCGATCATTGCTGGACTCAGGTGGATCTTTCGGTGGCCTTCAACACCGTGAACCATGACATTCTCATCTGGAGGCTACATAGGCTGGGAGTTTCAGGTCTGGCGTTAAGTCTGCTTAAATCTTACCTTAATAATAGGTGTCAGTTTGTTCAGATTGACGACCAAAATTTGAAGCAATTTTCACTTCCATGTGGGGTTCCGCAGGGCTCATCTTTCAGCCCTATGCTGTTCAACTTATATGTTAACACTTTAGCAGATGTCATCAGGCAGTTTGGTTTTTCGTTAGTGCAGGGCTCGAAAAATCAAAAAAATGGTATTAGTCCTGCAGGACTAGTACCTTAAAAAATGCCCTCAACCAAACTGCAACCTACTTGACCTCCGTCTCTGAAAGCGGAGCAAATGTGACAAGATAACAAGATTTAAAGGCATCTTTATTGCTCATTAACTTTGTGAGCAATAAAAATGTCTTTAAATCTTGTAATCTTGTCACATTTGCTCCATTTTCACAGACAGAGGGCAAAATTTGGTTTGTTTTCCTACTCGCCAGAAAGGGCGAGTAGGACCTAAAAAGAGCTCGACCTTGTTAAATTAAGCTCAACTATGCGAGCGGTCGAGTGGAATCCAGATGAGACAGCAGCCTGTTTTAATCAATGTATGACATCTGTAGACCACTGACAGAATCATCAAGCTTGCATAAAATGACCAAACACAACAACCAGCTATGAATATTCTCCAGTGAGAGCTTGTTAAATCGATTTGAATCTGTTGCTTTATCACTCTCACAAATTAGTTGAAAATTCCAGTGTTAGTCCAAGCATTGTCAATAGTGTTGCTTTTCCAGGTAGCATGAGCAGTTGTCCTTGGATTTTCTTCATTATAACTCTCTCACTGAATAAAAAACATTGTGCTAGTCTCCCACAAGTTTCCTGGTATTTCATATTTTTTCCTAGATGTAGGGAAACGATCAACAGCAGGGAATAGACACTTTTATAATTCCCTCCTATTAGTGCAGTCTTTTAGCATCTGCCTTCATCCAACAATAACTGCACTTTTTTGCTTGGGTGCATGTCCACACATGGGTCAGTATTATTGTTGATGTACTTAAATTCTTACCAAATCTACTGCATGTTTATTTCTACGTGTGTTCAGTGATGGTGTGTGTTTGCTGATGTCTTTGTAGGGTTAAAAATTGACAAAAGCTCTTCACACATTCACTGCAATGATATGGCTTTTCCCCTGTGTGTGTCTGTTGATGTGTTTGTAGGTTTGATAATCGACTAAAGCTCTTCACAGATTCACTGCAATGATTTTTTTTATATGTTTTATTGCATTTCTTTCATGAGAGTACAGGAAAGTACGATAGTACAGCAGTAGCACTGATGAAGTATGGCATTACACATCCGTTGTCTATACATAATCATACAAATAAACAAGATAAAACAGAATAAAGCATAGCTTGACAAGGATGTTAAATACAGCTGTACAAAGATACCTCTCCACGACAACAGTTTGCTAGGATTACAGCTCCACCCAGTCTTGTACAACAATACAAAACCCGTGCGGTAGGGTACCTATGGCAATAAATTGACAGGTGAAAAGGAATTGGGCGCGTCAGGAGACTGACGAGAGTGCATCTAGCAGGACAGGTGCGATGCGAACCGGGCAATAGGTAACATCCCAGTCAGAAGGGGCGTTATAGTGAGGGGGAGCCGGACGGTTAGGGTACTACTGCGTGGATGAACATGTGCAGCATTTGTCATCGTCCCTCATTCTCAGGGTGTGTATCTTATGTTGTACCTGTGAGTGTCGCGCTCATCCCAGGGGGATATCTACAACTGTGTGCTCAATGTCTTCGTACAGTCACCAAGTAAATTTCAAAAAAGAAGATCCACAAACAATCAATACCCAATACCTTTTGCTTTTAACAATAAACAGCTAATAAGAACTTATGAAAATAGGGACTGAAAACTAACACAAAGGAAAAAATAAAAAATAAGAAGCTTTTATTAAAACAAATGGGACGGGATGCGGGCAGGGGTAAGTATATGTATTGTCTCGTCTGTAGTGGGTGTCGTCCAACGCTACGCGCAGCGGCCGCAGCTGTGGTGTCGGGGGGGTGGGGGGAATCTTCAAAGAAGGTCCTCGGGGCGGGTGAGAGGAGCAGGTAGGCATATTAGGGGAGAGGGGGGTCGGACGGTGTTCAGAGGGAGGAACTAAGTAATCCCTCCTTGTAGGCACACTTGGTGAAAAGTAGCCAGGGTGTCGTCCCAGGTTTGAGCTATTGGATACATGCAGAGCCCCGCTATTTCTTCCCTACGCAGGGCTACACTTTCTGCCTGTGCCCAATTATCAAATGATGTGCGCCAGTGCATCATGGCCTGGGGAGGTTCGCCATTCTTCCAGCGCTTGGTAATAAGCCTCTTTGCCGTTATTAAACCAAGGTCCCAGAATCTAGCCTGGGCTTCGTCTGTTTCGTCCGCTTATACAGGCCCAACAGACAAGACTCCCATGTATGTGGTAAGCTTCCCCCCGTGGCTGCCGCTAGAGAGGTCGATACTGCTGACCAGTAGTCATGCAGAAGTGGACCTGACCAGAGCATATGTATAAAGTCTGCATCCAATAACCTACACCTGGAGCACGCTGTCGTATCAAGTAGCGGTTTATTTTATCCGGGGATAAATACGCGCAGTGTATAATGTAGTATTGGATCATTTTGAAGCGGGAGTTGCGCGGGATATTCAACGCTCCAGCCAACACCCTTGCCCATTCTTTATAGGTCCAGTGTCGTCCCCTATCTACAGTCCATTTGTCACGCAAGCGCTGTGGGGAGAACTGAGTATGTGTATGCACGGCCTGCACTAGCCAATGGACAATGTGGGAACCATTCCCAATTACATGCAAAAAGTGTATCAACAAATGGGTTGGTAGTTCTTCCGCAAGGTCACCCCAGGCCTGCGAGAGTAAGAGTATTATCGTTGCGTGCATTAGGAATTGACAGATGGGTAGCCCTGTATTGGCCGCTGGTGTCTCGAATGGAAGTAAAGCACCTTCTGCGAATAAGTCCCCCAGTCCCTCCAGATCAGCTCGTGTCCAGCTGCTCAGTGCTGCCTCCGTGAGAGCGCCACCTTCCCAGGGCATTCCCAGCAATGGCAAATTTGGAGCGTATGGTTTAATGGAGCTCGTAAGTTTCAGACTCCTCATGTAGCACTTCCGCGCTACCGCTAGGTGTATTTGCTCTGGGCATCGGGCTTTAGCTAATGGGTGGAACAGCGCATGAACTTGCGCCGTCGTCATAACTGCGTCATCCATGGCAGTGTCTTCCAGGTTCTTCCCACTCAGCCACTAGGTCACCCACTGTAGCTGGGCCGCCAGGTAATAGAGTTCCTGGTTGGGAACCGCCAATCCACCATTTTCCGCCGAGGCGTACAGTGTCTTTAGGGCAACCCTGGGCCACCCCGTGTTCCATATCAGTCGTCTGGTTAGGGCTTCTAATTCTCGGAAAATTCGGGTCGGGACATAAACAGGAAGGTTGGCATAAAAGTATAGCAGCTTAGGCAACGCTATCCTTTGCGTCAGCGTGATTCGGCTTGGGACATTAAGTGGGAGGGAGTTCCAGAAAGTTTCCTGAGCTGTGAGCGATGTAACCGCCCGTACTAGATTGCCATCTAGCAGGTCAGTAGGATTTCGGTATATGTACACTCCCAGGTAGCGGAAGGTGGTCGGATACCAAACAAGTCGTTCGACCAGTACCTAGATGTCACATTCTGGCGTGTCGGCAGCAAAGGAATATACACCTGATTTCGCCCAATTGACTTTAAGCCCCGACATCTCCCCGAATGCGCAAAATATATCAGTAAGCACTCGTGGGAAACAAGTCAGGTCTCTAATGTAGAGAAGCAGGTCATCTGCGTACAGTGACACTGCATGTAGCCCATCGGCCAAAGGTATGCCCCAGTCCGCGCCAGAAGCTCGGAGCTGAGTCACTAAGGGTTCCATCATGAGCGCCAAGATTAAGGGAGAGAGGGGGCACCCCTGTCTAGTACTTCTGCGCACTCGAATTAGGCCCAAGAGCAGTTTGCCCGTGCGGACGCACACAGCAGGCTCCTGGTACAGGAGCTCCACCATCTGGAGAAAAGCATCTCCCAAGTCAAACTTCTCTAGCACTAACTTCAGGTAGGGCCACTCTACAGAGTCGAATGCCTTCTCAAGGTCAAGGACCAGGCACCCTGTAGAAGGCCATCGGGCCATAGACTCTGGACTCTGAACAGGCGTCTGATGTTATACAACGTGCTGCGAGTCGGCACAAAACTGTTGTGGTCAGTGTGCACTAAGGCAGGCACCAGGGGAGCCAGTCGTTGTGCCAACGTGGACGCCAGGATCTTGTAGTCGGTGTTGAGTAGGGCCAGCGGTCTTTACGAGCCCAGATTGAGCTTGTCTTTGCCCGGTTTCAGGAGAGACACTAAGTTCACCTCATTCAGGGAAGGTGGAAGGGCAGAATCTGCAATTGCCGCCCTATACATGCGCAGCAGTTCGGGAATAATGGGGTTCAACGACCCTACAGTGTCCTAGGTTGGGTCCCAGTGCAGCACTCACCTCCAGGGGTCCGCCCACCCCTACAATGTTGCCCCATGGCTCACCAGCGGTGTGCGCACTCACGTCGCACCTGGATGGAGGAAGCCAGACTCGCAGCAGCACTGTCCCTGAATCCGGTCGCCCCTCCGTAGGCAGAACAGTGTCGGCAGTGCCTATCAATCAATCAATCACAGCATTTATATAGCGCACTACTCACCCAGAGGGTCTCAAGGCTCTAGGGGAGGGGGGGTCCGCTACTGCTCGAAGTGCCTCAATGGTGATATAGCAAAACAAAAGTCTAGTTGGTAACAAGAGTTCCCAAGGTCAGATGAAAAGGGGCCAAGTGGTCAGTGGACAAAGTCAGCAGTTTGCGGGTTAACATCCGGTAGGTCCGCCAGAATTTGTGAGTCCGGTATTCCATAAATGTGTTCATGGTCGCTTGAGACTGCACGAGGGCTGGGTTCCAGGTCTTGATCCGCCTCCAACGATCCGCTGATTACCGCCACCATTCGAAGAGCCTCCTGTTGTTTGCTTTGCACGAGTTCGGGTGTGGGGCCCACCTCCGTGCCCGTGTTTGTCAATTTTATCAGCGAGGGTCTCCGCCGTCGTCGTCGTCGGGGTCCTCGGTCACGCCACGTCATCGATGGCGTCTCACCAGGATCCGTGTCAATGCCAGAGTCAAGCCAGGTCTCAACTGCCTCGGGGGTGTTGAAAAAATGAGTCTTGTCCTGGGCCACCACACGCAGGCGTGCAGGAAAGAGAAGGGAGTATTTCAGAGCCAGGAGGCGGAGGCGTTGTTTCACTGTCAGGAAAGATTGGCGCTGGCGTTGGACTTGAACTGTGTAATCAGGGAAAAACATGATCTTAGTGTTCTCGACGCTGATATCCAACAGTTTCCTAGTCTCCCTCAGAATGGCGTCGTGATCCCGATAGTTAAGGACACGAATAAGCATGGGCCTAGGGTTGGATCCCGCGGGAGAAGGTTGTGTTGGCACCCGGTGGGCCCGTTCCACCACAAAATGTTGAGAGAGGGCACCCTCAGGCAATAAGTCCATGAGCCAGCACTCCATACGTTCCGCCGCCTCTCTGCCTTCCCATCGTTCCGGCAGTCATATGATGCGGACGTTGTTTCTCCTCGCCCTCCTCTCGGCGTCCTCTGCGCGGTCCTCCAGGAATTCCACTCTGTTGAGGAGGTCTTGAACATGCCGGTCCATTTGTTTGATCTTGGGTGTGGTATCAGACATGGCGGCCTCCAAGGCAGTCGTTCGTTCCGATAGTTTCTTATGATCAGCTCGGAGTTGCGTTAAGTCAATGGCTACACCATCAATTTTCGTCTCCAGAGACGTACGAGTCAGTTGCAGTGACTCCCCCAGGCGTTCCATCGCCGCTAGCATGGTATCCAATTTGGAGGCAGTTAGGTCAGGCTCGGCCGTCTTTGCCATCTTGCCCTTCACTTGGGCACCGCTAGTGCTAGCTCTCGTCTTGGGTCCCCCAGACATGTGCAGAGCGGTATGGTCGAGCCGCCAGTGTGTCCGTGAAGGCCTCCCAAAGCCCATATGAGGACACAGCGCGCTGGGGGGCTGGTGGATATCAACTTCAGGGGGATGCAGGGCGACCCCTCCACCGTCCCATGTTGGCGACACCACTACCCACCAAGATTACCGGCCACCGTTGAGGAGGGGGGAGAGGGACAATGTACACTGTCCCTGCCTGGGGTCGGCGCTAGTTGGTGCGTGTAGATGGCAGGCAGTACGCACGGCAGAGTGGATGGTGACCGCAGTATTATGGCACTTTGCCCCACAGCGTTTCCACCAGTAACACCAGAAGAGAAGTGTCTCACTGAGTGGGGGGCGGTGAGGGTCAGAGTCCCAGCGGGACAGGTGGCGGTGTTTCCTCGTCCACTCCAAGTACCACTTACGGGGGACAATCAGTAGCTGTATGGGACCCCTTCGCACACACACCGAGGGTACTTTCCAGATGTTGGCAGAGTCCGATGTCCTCCGGGCAGCAGGGGGGCAGCGTCCCCGTGGGCTCCCCGCAAAGTCCTGCGACAACGCCCAAGCCAAGGGCCTACGAGCAAGTGCGTCAGCAGCGGGCCTCCCAGGGGGGTGTATGGTGTCAGGTCCTGGGGGCGCGAAAGGCGACCAATGGTGGCAGCCAGCAGTGCGGCCTACCACGTTGTAGTCCAAGCAGGCCGCTGGCTGCGCAGCTCACACCCGGGGTATCCGAGCCTGGACGGGCCTCTACTAAGTGTGTCAGAGTCTGTAGGGGTAAAAGTCCGTGGCCGCACCACAAAGCCACCAGGTCCCGCACTGCATATGACTCAGCTCCAAGCCCCACTAAAGCCCCACTACAGCTCTTCATACATTCACTGCAATGATATGGTGTTTCCCCAGTGTGCGTTCTCTGATGGTGTTTTAGGCTTGATAAATGTATAAAGATCTTCTCACTGCACTTGAATGGTTTTTCATCAGGGTGTTCTCGCCTACGTAGTTTTCGGTCTGATAATCGACTAAACCTTTTCACACATCTATACTACTATTATAAAGAGAGAACTTGCACCTTTTGGCCAGGTAAACTCGGGAACCACAGCACCAATCACAACACCCAATACAGCGTTGGAAAGGGCAGTTGCAGCAGAAGGACATAGGCTATGCAAACGCCCACCAAATACATTTAAAATGTAAAAGAACCGTGCCAGCAAAGTAGTCCCTTGTGGGCGTGTCTGCATTGTGCTGTGGGTGTGTGCTGGAGGCGTGACAATCGCTGGGGGCATTCCGTCACGAGTGTTGTTTTTTCTTCCCAGGTTCTATACATTCCTGCTCCCTTTAAATAGTAATTCAGTGGAGGTCCCATTGTCTTAGAACCACCCCAAGCACAGTTATGGGCAAAAATACAACTAAAAGGCCCTGCAAAGCATTATGGGATAAGCTTAGCACAATTTTTAGCATTCATGAAAGGTTTTCAATGTTTTGGAATTTTACTCATCAGGGACATCTTGGGATGACGAGGTGAACTGCAGATTGATGTATAATATTTTAAATGCTATTGCATTTCCCTCAGCAGGGACATCTAGGGACGGCGAGGTGAACTGCAGCTTGATATATAATATTTTAAATGCTATTGCATTTGCATCATCAGGGACATCTAGGGACATGAGGTGAACTGCAGCTTGATGTGTAATATTTTAAATGCTATTGCATTTGCCTCATCAGGGACATCTAGGGACCATGAGGTGAACTGCAGCTTCATGTATAATATTTTAAATGCTATTGCATTTGCCTCTTGGGGACAACTGGGGAGAACGAGGTGAACTGCAGCTCTTTGTAGAATTATTTGGATACTATAATTTTCACTTCCCACTGCTAATCTCGCCCCATAATGGTTTGCAGGGGCTTGATCTCAAAATCACTGCTTGCTGGAAGCTAATTTCACTTTTGTGAAATGACTATATGCATTTTAGCATGTAGAAATACTTGTTATTTTACCTTGAATATATGAGGTTTCTGTTTTAATAATTGGAAATCTGACGGAACTAAATATTGCGGATTTATTGTACCAAGTTCGTGCCAATTCCGCCCACCCCTACTTTAAATACCCCCGCACCCCATAATCATAACCCACCCTTACTCTATAAAATACTCCAACACCCTTAAACACTAACCCATCTTAACCCTATAAATATACCCTGTACCCCAAAACCCAAACCTATCCCTAAACCCTAAAAATACCCCTGTACCCCAAAACCAAAACCTAGCCCTGAACCCTATAAATACCCCTGTACCTCAAAACCCAAACATACCCCTGAACCCTAAAAATACCCTTGTACCCCAAAACCCAAACCTAACCCTGAACCCTAAAATACCCCTGTACCCCAAACCCCAAACCTAGCCCATAACCCTTAAAATACCCCTGTACCCCAAAACCCAAACCTAGCCCAGAACCCTAAAATACCCCTGTATCCCAAAACCCAAACCTAGCCCTGAACCCTAACAATACCCCTGTACCCCAAAACCCAAACCTAGCCCTGAACCCTTAAAATACCCCTGTACCCCAAAACCCAAACCTACCCCTGAACCCTAAAAATACCCCTGTACCCCATAACCCAAAACTATATCTGAACCATTAAAATACCCAAACACCCCAAAACCTATACCTCAGTACCCCAAAACATATACCCCTATACCCATACTTGCCTTATCCAAACATTTTTTAAAAACATGCTTTTACCATTCATGCATTTACAACGAATTTCGTTGTAAATGTATGCGTGGTAAAAGCATACAAAATGTAATGCCATGCTCTATAATGGCATTGCGGAGTCATGATACTTTCGTAATGAAAGTATGCAGAGTGCTGGTATGCGGAAAGAAATTTGCGGAATAATGGGTGTTTACCCTTCCCCGTAAGTACATTGGTGGCACGGCGGCCCACATCTCCAGCAACATACTCATATTTTTTCACCACCAATTGGAAAAATGCACAGGTCTCTCCCATTGATGCCCAGCACCGACATACACTTTTAGACACACCTCCCACCACAAGTTCTAGAATTGCGAACTTTAGAGATGGGGAGCTACGTTAGAACCTCGGCATCAGCACAACATCCTGTGATTTCAGGCAAATCGCTTTGTCTCCCCGTGCCTACCACAAATCAATGTGTTCTTCTGTAATGTAAATTGTGCTCATGCCATGTTGTCGAGTTCGCGCTATATAATATTGCAAGGAAAATAAAGTAGGGAAACTCGAGTTCACACACTACTGAACGCGCACTCTTAAGTGAATCAGCAGTGCACTGTAAATCGGGGCGTTTCACAGGCCTGTCACAGATAAGAAATGCTATCAAAATGAAATCCTACAAAACAATATACTACTGGCCGGCAGCAATTCATACCCGGACAACGTTGGGACGGGCTGCTAGTTCACTATAATTATATAGTTTTCCCCTGTGTGTTTGCTGATGTCTTTGTAGGTTTGATGATTGAGTAAAGCTCTTCACACATTCACTGCAGTGCCGTAGCTTTTCTCCTGTGTGTTTGCTGATGTGTTCGTAGGTTTGATAATTGACTAAAGCTCTTCACACATTCACTGCAATGATAAGGCTTTTCCCCTGTGTGTGTTCGCTGATGTCTTTGTAGGTCTCCTGATCGACTAAAGCTCTTCACACATTCACTGCAGTGATGTGGCTTTTCCCCTGTGTGTGTTCTTTGATGGTCTTTTAGGTGTGATAAATTACTAAACCTCTTCACACATTCACTGCAATGATATGGCCTTTCCCCTGTGTGTATTCGCTGATGTCTTTGTAGGGCAAATAATCTACTAAAGCTCTTCACACATTCACTGCAATGATATAAGTCTTCCCCTGTGTGTGTTAGCTGATGTCTTAGTAGGTCTGATGATCGAGTAAAGCTCTTCACACATTCACTACAACTATATGGTTTTACCCCTGTATGTGTTCTCTGATGGTGTTTTATGCCTGACAACTGACTAAGGCTCTTCACAGATTCACTGCATTTGAATGGCTTTTCCTCTGTGTGTTTTCGCTGATTCTCTTTAAGGAGTGCAGATTGACTAAAGCTCTTTTCCCATTCAGTACATTTGAACAGTTTTTCACCTCTTTGTATCTGCAGATGGTGTTTTAATATTGATGACAAAATAAAGGTGTTGCTAGATGTGTCTGATACTTCTTTCTTGATTAGTGTCTCTGAGTCACAGCAGTGATATGGCTTTTCCCCTGTGTGTGTTCGCTGATGCTGTTTTAAGTTTGATAATTGACTAAACCTCATCACACATTCACTGCAGTGATATGGCTTTTCCCCTGTGTGTGTTCGCTGATGCAGTTTTAGGCTGGATAAACGACGAAAGCTCTTCACACATTCACTACAGTGATATGGCTTTTCCCCTGTGTGTGTACTTTGATGGTCTTTTAGGTGTGATAAATGACTAAACTTCTTCACGCATTCACTGCAATGATATGGCCTTTCCCCTGTGTGTGTTCGCTGATGTCTTTGTAGGTCTGATGACCGACTGAAGCTCTTCAAAGATTTACTATAATTATATAGTTTTCCCCTGTGTGTTCGCTGATGTCTTTGTAGGTATGAAAATTGACTGAATCTCTTCACACATTCACTGCAGTGATATAGGTGTTTGCCTGTGTGTGTTAGCTGATGTGTTCGTAGGTTTGATAATTGACTAAAGCTCTTCACACATTCACTGCAGTGATATGGCTTTTCCCCTGTGTGTGTTCTCTCATGTCTTCGTAGATCTGATAATCGACGAAAGGTCTTCACACATTCACTGCAGTGATGTGGCTTTTCCCCTGTGTGTGTTCTTTGATGGTCTTTTAGGTGTGATAAATTACTAAACCTCTTCACACATTCACTGCAATGATAGGGCCTTTCCCCTGTGTGTATTCGCTGATGTCTTTGTAGGGCAAATGATCTACTAAAGCTCTTCACACATTCACTGCAATGATATAGGTCTTCCCCTGTGTGTGTTCGCTGATGTCTTAGTAGGTCTGATGATCGAGTAAAGCTCTTCACACATTCACTACAATTATATGGTTTTTCCCCTGTATGTGTTCTCTGATGGTGTATTATGTCTGATAACTGACTAAAGCTCTTCACAGGTTCACTGCATTTGAATGGCTTTTCCTCTGTGTGCTTTTGCTGATGCTCTTTAAGGAGTGCAGATTGGCTAAAGCTCTTTTCCCATTCAGTGCTTTTGAACAGTTTTTCTCCTCTGTGTATCTGCTGATGGCGTTTTAATATTGATGACAAAATAAAGGTCTTGCTGCATGTGTCTGATACTTCTTTCTTGATTAGTGTCTCTGAGTCGGGTATGTATTGGTCTACATCCCATGACTGTGTTCCTTGATGAGCCAAAATCACTGATAAAGCATTTGTATTATTCTTACATTCCCTGTATGTGTGTGGCATTTTGCATATTTGCTTTCCGATTTAACAATAAAGTGAAAAGGTCACTAAATACTTGCCACACTCATAATGTGTTTAAGGCTTCTTTATGGATGAATATGTCTTTAAACTGGATAAAGATATGGCACGCTTGCGGGTAAAGATCCATCCTCCTTCTGGTCGGTGCAAATGGGACAGTACTTTGTATTTTAGATAGCAGAATGACTCTTTCCTTTACCCTTCAGTTGTTTGGCTTCACTACATTGTGATTTTCTCTGGTTGCTGTGGAATGGCCTGAAAGAGTTTACAATACACATCTAGCACTGACTGAATGGTGGTCTGATATCACTTTTGAAAGGAAAGCAGTGATGTAATCACATCATACCATTTGCGCGATTAATGCAGGTATTGGACATGTTTACCCAGGAAGTGGATTATCAGTGTTGTTGTTTTTTAAAGGTCATTTCTTAGTTTTGTGGTGTGGAGGTGCAGAGCTCAGACTTGTAGAATCATTGAATTGCCCTTGATGCTTCTTACAGGATCTGTCCATTTATGTTCTGGTTTGTCTGTCTCCGACTGTGCTTATGTTTTCCTGAATACTGGAGCTCAATATTTCACACTGTGTTTTTGCAGAATTACAGGATTATCTTCATTATTCTTAAACATTTTGTACATTCAAGGATTGTGTTCTGTCGGATGTAAAGAGATTTAAAATTACTTACAAGGAAACATTACAGAATGTGCATACACAATTTATTTTTAATTAAAAATAATTTAATTTAATTTTAATACACAACAAATGCAGAATCAAACTGAGTAGGCGGAGGAAATAAATGGGTGGAAAGGAACTTATAAGGTATAAGGATCATAACTAATTCACAACGTCATTTAATAAACACATCACAGCTATCATTGAAAATGTCATAACATTACACACTTACATCTTACATGTTGATAATGTCATAGACTTAAATGCATAATGTATCACATTTAAGTGTTCCAAATAACATATGACAACGGCAATATCTTGTCATTGATACACAACATCAGCCTACATCATTTGTCTAGATTGATGGGTATAGATTGAAGTAGCAAATGAAAAGGTATAGAAATAGTGCCTTCAGTTTGTGGGTGTTTGTTGGTGGTTAAGTAGTTATCAAAGGATTCTCATATAGCTCTGTGTTGTGGTTTCCACGGGGAGTGTCGCAAAGCAATGCTATCAGCTCCCAAGATATGTGATACCCAACTAGGCCTGGCTTGAAAGGAAGCTTTGAGTGTAGTTTCCAGTTAGAGGTGATCATCTTAACTGCCGATGTCAGTAGAAGATCAAGTAGAAGGCGGTCGGCAGGGCATCTGATGTTCGGGTCGAGGACGCCTTTAATGAGATATGAATTTTCTTTCTTAGGAGCTTTATTAAATAGGTTTGAGATAAAGGAGAAAACCTTATCCCAAAAGGGGCCTAATGATTTGCAGCTGAAAATGATGTGAGCAAGATCTCTGTTTTCATCATTGCAGTTCCAACAGACAGGGTTCTCAAAAGGTTTAGTGTATGCAGGTGAGAAGGTGTCCCAAAAACTTTGTGAATTAGCCAGAATTTCATTTGAGATAGTACTGATGAGATCCTATATGAGTTGACAGATTTCCATATGTTGACTAGTCGGTCTCAGATGTGGGTGTAGAAAAATGAGTATCCCAGTATTCTGTTGTTCTTGAATTCATTCTCAACTTATTGGGTTGCATTAAGTGATATAATTTCGAAACCAGAAGGCCTAGTATGTTAAATTTATGAAGGATTGTTGGCAGGTACTGTTCTCTAAAATGATGTTTAGATTTGGTATTAGCCGTCTTTAGTTTCACAAAATTATAGAATTCTCGATCTATCTGATATTGGGTTTGTTAGTTCGAGAAAGTTAGAGAAGAGTTTCTGGATCCTAGTTGTTGTGGAAAGAAGATGCCTCTGGTGATCCATGATTCCAATTGTAGAGTCCGGCCATCATATGTGATGTTCAGGTTGTGCCAGAAAGAAGCTAAAGAGGATAATTTCCTCTGGGAAGGTAGTTTTTTTATCAAAGGTTAATAGGGCATTACTAGTATTTCTTAGAATGTATTTAAAAGTAGTGATATGCTTGCAGTTGGTTGTAAGTAGAGTAACAGGGTCTAGTTTATGCAATAGGTTTCTTTAACCTCTAACCACGTAGGGGTGAAGTTATCAGGTACGTTGAACCAGGAGGTACCTAGTTTAGCAGCTGTCTGGCAATCTCTAAAATTGGCTAAGTTGACACCACCTTGAATTTTGCGCAGGCACATTTTTTTCATGGATATTCTAGCTTTTTTATCTTGCCAAAAACATTGTGTTATTTCTCTTATTTATAATGAAAATCACCTGAGAGTAGTAAAGCAAGCATGTTGATTAAATAATTATTGACGTGATCCTCATTGTTATTGTTTCTATCTGGCCCCACTCTGTGATGAATTTAGGTGACCAACTATCAAGTAAGTCTATTGTTTTCTTTTCTGAAGAGTGAGTTTTTCATTATGTATTAAGGTGCTTCACAACTTTCCTGTGGAACTTGATTCATGTTTTATTCGGGTTGTCTTGTACGTCAAAAAGGAAAAGTTTAAGTGCCAACAGGAATAAAGAAGGTAAAATTGAACTGCCTTGTCTGGTAACTTTTTCTAATTTAAGTGGGTGTGACAGGGAACTGTTAGCGCAGATACGGGCAATTGGGTTGCTATATAAAGCCATAATCATTTTTATAAATCCCTCTCTAAAGTTAAAGGCTTAAAGGGATTTCCTCGGGAAAGATTCAGGATACTCTATCAAGCGATTTTTCAGCATCAACTGCATCAACTCCAATATCTATAGAGGGCGATGTGGATGATTTTGCCTTGTCTAGAACATGGCATAGGAGGGGTTGTTATCGTTGGACATATACATTTTTTTTAATCTGACTTTGGTAATACTTATTACCTGTAGTAAATAAAGGTTAAGGTGTCTGGCTACTATTTTTGCATATATTTTGCAATCTGGGTTTATCAGGGAAATGGGTCCGCAATTTTCGGGAAGTGTAAGGGCCTTAACTTCTTTGGCTATCACTATTATGTTGGCTTCTGCCGTGGTACTCGACACAGTTGCAGAGTTTTTCAAAGTGGTTAAATAGATGTATCATAGTTGTTTGAAATGACTGAATGAATATATATATATATATATATATATATATATATATATATATATATATATATATATATATATTCACAGAAAAAACCACAGGTTTTAGGCCATATATAGTGATGTCATCAGTGATGTCACTGACCATGTCATGAATGATGTAATATGTGACATCATCAGCAGTGGATTGCAGGTGCGCGATATATAGTTAGTGCAACTAACTATATATGGAATTTCAATGGTTTTGTGCGAGTAAATTAAGGTTTTGAAAAGGCTAATCCCTAACTATATATGGTCTATAACCAATGGTTTTTTCAGTGAATTTTCAAGGTTTTGTAAATGCAAATTCCTAACTATATATGGCCTAAAACCTATGGTTTTTTCTGTGAATTTCAATGTTTTTTTAATACCAAATATCAAATGCTGTCAAATGTCAAGTACATGATAGGTAAAAACATTTTCGTGTTTATGCACGCTGATGTGCTTTGAACGCTGCCCCCCCTTCGCCCCCCTCTTTTCTCTTAGCAGTACTCTATCTTTGCAGATAGTGAAGGGTAGTTAACGCAGGCCTTTGCCCCCGTTGTAATCCGTCGTGCCTGCTTCTCTCTCTATTTGATTGATTGCTATCCAAGCATTTACTGTTTTAGAATTGGATCTCTTTGGTTCATTCTGTATTTACAAACAAGCACAGAGTCGCAATACTCTGTTTAGTCTTTGCAGATAGTGAAAAATAGTAAAAAAAAACAAAAGGAATCGAGCAAAATCAGTAGGCCACTAATGGGATCTGTTTTTGACCTCGCTAAAATAGAAACATTAAGAACAACCCCTCAAGAGAAATACGAAACTAGTAAGATGAACTTAGCTCCACACCATGATGGCTGCAAGACAGCTCGACTCCGCCGCCCATCCCACCCCACCCAAAATAACGACAAACCCTATGCAAATATTATAAATATATACAACACACCAGCAAAGTAGCAGGGTAAAACATTTTATTAAATAACTATTTACATAACTATTTTATACTTTTTGTTGCCCGATCCGGCTAGCTGAATCGATCGAGCATGAAACTCATGCACTCTGATAGCAAGCGTTGCTGCTGATGCTATGCAGACCAAAACTGGTTTTCAGTTTGTACATACTTCTAGATTTTTCCATCCAAGGCTGGTTGAGTTTGTAGAACGATGGCTTCAGATTTTCAACATACGGTGTGGTGGCGCGGACTGGGAGGGGGCGCTTGGCTCCTGCCCCCTCCCCAAGTAAGATTTTCATACGTGAGTGTACGTTCATGGTTTTGGTCCCTGAGTTGCTTCGATGTCACTGCCATGCTCAAATGGCATAAGTTCTGGATGTTGGGTGCCATAGTTCAGAGTTCTGAGCAGCGCTTGTAACACTGTCTGAAGCTTATTTCCACCTACTGCAGCTTCACTATTCTCAAAGTAAGTGAGGGCCGTTTGTGGACCTGACTGCATTGTTAAACAATGTGATGCGGTGCCTCCCTGAACCGCTTGACGGAGGCCCCCGAGGGGCGGTGAGATGGCACTTAGCTCCTGCCCCCTCCCCAAGTCGTGTTGCCCTGGTGTGGCCTGAGATCGTCCCCGACATAGGCGGCCGGCTCCCGGGGTCCGGCGGCACTTTTTGCCTTTTGATGACTCTTCCATTCTGGACCTTGTCCCCCAATCCGTTTGACCTGAAGACACGCTGTAGTGGGGCGCCCCTTTACCGTTTCAGTTGCCATTCCGCCCGCTTTTGCTACACTGTGCCTCTTCCGCCATTCAGCTGTTTACCGCCCGCTCTTGCGACTACAGCATCTCGCTCACCATGTAGTTGAGTTGCTCCCGCTCTTGGCTGCCACAGGACTCTCAAAATGGCGGCCGGCTCTTCAGATTTGGGCGTGGTCCACTAAAATGGCCCTGGGACACCTTGGAACTCGGACGCTTGCCTGATAGGGCTTGGGTCCCATTCTCGAAAGCGTCCCCTCAGCCTTGAAGATTCTACAAAAGTCTTGGGGGCCCCCGACTCCCGCAGGCTTCTGGTGGGGAGCGGCTGCCATGATTGCTTGTGGAATGGCCACGACTGAGCTACGAGATGGTGGTGCTCTCATGCTGACGCCAGCTTCAGTCTAAACATCCAGAAACACTGTAGACTACCAATTCGATCAGTTCCGGTAGCGCCCCAACATGACCCGGTAGAGAAGAACTTGCCCTCCCCTCTTTGACTGATGGTTCTTGTTGCCTGTCCCTTCTGTTGTCATTTAACAGAACTTTTTAGAAAGCTGAAAGGGGTTGTGTTCCGAACGCTGGTTGGTGGAGACATTTTGACTATATTCTGGACCTACGTTGTCGCGTAATGCGTTATATGACACGCCGCGTTAGTGCACCCGGAAGTGCTCCGGTGCGCGAAGCGCAGCTTCCCGGAAGCGATCCGGGGCGCGGCGCGCAGCGCGTAACGCAAGCATAACAGGTCATGTGACTTGTTAGTAAAACTTTTCATTGGTTCATTTTACTTTTGTTATTTTAATGATGAAAAGCTTGGTCATATGACCTAAAAATTACGCTTTTTATAGGTTTCGAACATTATTTTTTCTTAAACATATATGTTATAATGTTCCAGGCTAAAGTACTTTCCCGGAAAATTTACAACTGTCCTGCAAGTAAAATATATTCCTTTTTCGAGAAAAAGGGCGTTTCTTCGTCCCATGACGGAGCCGTTGAGTAAAAGAGGCTCGGCCTGCTGTCTTAGTCGCCGATACGCCTGATTATCAGATTCTTATCAATCACTTTATGTTGCAGGAGTGGAAAACACAACTGCCCTTGACCATTTATCTTTACTGCGTTCCTGCGTATTATACCTTTTATCCGTCATGTAATTGGACTGCTTTATTTCACTTGCCTTTTACTGATTCGAAAACAGTGACTAAAATTAAAAACTTTACCAATGTAAATACTACTACCATGTTTTGTTTTAAAAACCTTTATTGTGAAAATGTCAGTATACAAATACGGGCCTATAACCACGTGGGACGGCCACGGAGCAAACTGAAATCGTATATGATGAGGAGACATTTACATTGTAGAGGAACGTACCGAGCGGGCCATTAGGTTGCAAGAACTAAGGTGTCTAACAGTTGCGGAATCGGTGGACGTACATTTTGTAATTAAAATATGACAGGGCCACTTACAATAAAATTATCTAGATATACATTTGCGGGCAAGTACCATGGGTGACGTTAATTCGAACTTTCAATAGTACAGTAATCAATAACACATCAGAACTTAATATCAATAGGGATGTCGAAATATTCAATCAATTCTCGTCCCCGCCCGCCATGAGCATCAAAACTGCATTCATATCTCGTGATATCAAGGTTGTTCAACCAGTACACAACAAGGAGTTACGAGTCCCATTTATAGCGGCGCCATTTTGGGCGAGGCCGGGCAGGTCCAAGATATAGTCAAAATGTCTCCACCAACCATCGGCCAGACCAGAACCCCTTTCGGCCCTTTATGCTACAAGATGGTGTCTTCCATTCAGAAAATATTGTTGGCAGCATTTTGAAAGGAAAGATAAACAGCCGTTCTCCTAGTGAGTCTCACATTGTTACATTTAGGAAGAATGTTGAAGAGTAGTATGTTGAAAATCTGAAGCCATTGTTCTACAAACTCTCAACCAGCCTTGGATGGAAAAAAAAATCCTGAAGAATGTACAAACTGAAAACCAATTTTTGTCTGTATAGCATCAACAGCAACGCTTGACTCAGCTTTGAGTGAAGCCGCCATTTTGATTCAATCAATAGCGTCCCCCTGCACACATTCAGGGACCTGGTCGTGTCTTCAGGTCAAACGGATTGTGGGACAAGATACAGAAAGAAAAAGGAAAAAAGCTCCGCCAGACCCCGGGAGCCGGCCGCCTATGTCATGGGCGATCTTTGGCCACACCAGGGCGATAGTGAAGCTGCAGCAGGTGCAAATAAGCTTCAGACAGTGTTACAAGCACTGCTCAGAACTCTCAACTATGACACCACCTCGGTGCCATCCGGATCTTGGCGCCTTGTGCTGGTTCCGTCCTATTCACACATCGGTCCGCTACTGACACCACCTCACAGGCCAACGAGGCGCCCCACGCCGACTTTCGGCGCAGCATTGTAGGATGGCCACACCAGTGCGGCAACTTGCTGGACACCACCTCGGTGCCATCCGGATCTCGGCGCGTTCGAGTCACTGTACCGCAAGAGTGACCGCAACTCAGCTGGACACGCCGTCTTTCGGCGCAGCATTGTAGGATGGCCACACCAGTGCGGCAACTTGCTGGACACCACCTCGGTGCCATCCAGATCTCGGCACGCTGTGCTGCCTTCGGCCTACTGTAGCCGCAAGTGCGGACGCAACTCAGTTGGATGGCGAGTGAAACGCTAAGGGGCGCCCCACTGCAGCCGAGGAGCCTCCATCTTGGGGGAGACGCACAGCCCCCACTGACTGACGCGACCTCACAGGCCAACGGGGCGCCCCACGCCGACTTTCGGCGCAGCATTGTAGGATAGCCATACCAGTGCAGCAACTTGCTGGACACCACCTCTGTGCCATCCAGATCTCGGCGCGTTGTGCTGCCTTCGTCCTATTCGCACATCGGTCCGCTACTGACGCCGCCTCACGTGCCAACGGATTTTCTACGCTTTTTATAGCCCTATGCCGCATAACAGGTCATGTGACTTGTTTATAAAACTTTTCATTGGTTCATTTTACTTTTGGTTTCCTAATGATAGAAGGCTTGGTCATATGACCTAAAAATAACACTTTTCATTGGTTTAGAACATTTTTTTTTCCCAAACGATGAAAGCCCCACCTTGTTTCTGGATGTTTCAGACTGAAGCTGGCGTCAGCATGAAAGCACCACCATCTCGTGGCTCCGTCGTGGTCATTCCGCGAGCAATCATGGCAGCCGCTCCCCACCGGAAGCCTGCAGAAGTCGAGGGCCCCCAAGACTTTTGTAGAATCTTCACGGCTGAGGGGACGCTTTCGAGAATGGGATCCAAGACCTAGCAGACAAGCGTCCGAGTTACAAGGTGTCCCAGGGCCATTTTAGTGGACCAGGCCCAAAAGGGAAAGAGCCTGCCGCCATTTTGAGAGTCCTGTGGCAGCCGCCTATCACTGAACCGCAAGAGTAGGCGCAACTCAGCTGAATGGCGGATTTTGGCACAGTGTACCAAATGCGGGCGGAATGGCAACTGAAACGGTAAAGGGGCGCCCCACTGCAGCACACGAGCCGCCACCTGGGGAGGCCCGTTCACGCCGCCTCTAGCCCCCCCCCCCCCCCCCCCGGGGCGCCCCACGCCGTTTTTTTCGGAGCAGCATTGTAGGATGCCAAAACCAGTGCGGCAACTTACTGGACATCACCTGGGTGCCATCCACATCTCAGCGCGTTCTGCTGCCTTGGGACTATTCGCACAACAGACCGCTACTGACGAGGCCTCCCCGCGCACCCCCCGGGACGCCCCACACCGTTTTTCGGAGCTGCATTGTAGGATACCAAAAACCAGTGCGGCACCCAGGTAACATCACCTGGGTGCCGTCCAGAACTCAGCACGTTGTGCTGCCTTGGGACTATTCGCACAAAACACAGCTACTGACCATTGTTGCTTCTTTTTTCAAAAAAATGTTTAAATGTATTTACTGTTTTTGTTGCGTTCTATATATTTATAAGTTATTAAAGTGTTATAATCCTACTACTTTGTTGGAGTATATTTTTAATGTGACACATAATTGTAAAAACTTTGATGTACAAAGAGGCATCCCTGGAATCTTCCGCTTCAGGCTCGGACCCACACACCCTCACAGTGAGAATCCCCTCCCCAAGCACAATACAGGATGGTTATCAGATAGTAGGAACCCGTATGGTGTGACGGATCTCATGGGGTGGGGGCCTTCATCTACTGTAACTCCTTTGAAGAGGGATGATTCTCATACATGCCAACATTTCAGAAGAGCAAAGTGGGGGATTTTTTTTTTTAAATCGGGAGAATGGGGCCTTGAATCGGGTTATTGTCATGTGTGGCCTTTGGAAGTGTGCTGCTGCAGGATCGGACATTTCAAACTCAAATGCACGTTCTTTTTCTTACCTTTCCGAAGCATGGAGCGCAATAGCAGGCAGAGAAAGGGTGATGCAAGTGTTGAACACTGCCTGGCAAGTTGCTGGCAGTGCCCCCCCCGCCCGCTCCTGAAACAGGGCACACACACCGCCGCCCCGAGTACTTCACAGATCTTTAAAAGACCATGCGCTTGTTAATGAGGCTTAAATGGTTTATCACCCCTTCTAGAGCCCCTGCATCGGCCCTCTGACGTTTCCTGGAAGAATTAGCACGTAACACAATACCAAGCCCTGTCAGCTGAAACCCCCGAGGAATCGGGTTTTTGCTTCCAGGAATCGGGAGGCGGGAGACTAGCACTGAAATCGGTAGTCTCACGCCTGAATCGGGAGGGTTGGCTTGTCTGGATTCTCTACAGCTGGGGCCATAAACTACATCCGCAGGGCTAGGTGATAGCCTGGGACCGGCCTGGACAATCGGACACAGAGGAAGAGGAGTGTCAGAGGGTGCGGTAGTGAATAGGGTGAAAGGGAGGTGTCGGGCGGGCACAGGGTGTGATTCTCAGAGAAGAACAGCGCAGATGGGGGGAGGTTTATGGCCCATGCATGAGAGACAGAGCGGGGGTGACCAGTGCGTGGGGGAGATGCTTGCGAGGGTGGGGAGCCGTGCTGAGAATCGACGGCGTGCAGAGAGTGGGTCTGGTCAAGGCATCTAAAATGGCTGCCGTGCACGACAAAATTGTGGCATTGGAAAAAAGGCAAGATGGCGCAGACAATGTTTATCAATAAGGATTAATTTATAACAAAATATTTTATCGCAGTGACAAATTGGCGGTCAACACTTCCTGATTTCCATCGAATCGAACGTTAACAGACGTCACGCAGCAAAAAAAATAAAACGCTCACGCACAGCCGCTGGAAGACATGTATCAACATATATGAGCCTCCTCAGCCACCCTCAGAAAACATAAGGGATCAGGATACGTCTCCCGTACCCCCTTATACCTAGTAATTTAATTAAATCGAAACACAAAATGGCGAATTCCCGTTTCGCTACCAGTTTGCGGCCCGGTTCGCGATCCGGGAAGCGCTTCTACCGTGAAAAATCAATTTTTTTTTATTTTCCCCACGGGACCCTTTAATAACCCCAACATCATTCCTAGGGGGTCAAGAGCGGTCTACCTTGCCCCCTTTCATTAAATTCCCCCTTCGTTTTTCACCTCTTCTTGTCTCTCGATCCTACCATAGACAAGATGGTGGCCGCTCCGGACTGTTTAGAATGTTGACAGACACCGGAAAGCCAATCAGCTTCGCATCGCAAAGTTCCGTTACGCGAAAAGTACGCGAACCGGAGCGCAGCCCGGAGCGCTGTTACAGATATATATCTTTTTTTGAACGTTAATTTCTCAAAATCCACTGAAGCACATATATTGAGACCTAGCAAAGGCACATCGGGCTAACAGTCCCTACAATTTTGCCAAGTTTCGTGCAAATCCATTCAGCCGTTCGAGCTAAAAGTGAGGCCAACCGCCCTATGGAAATTAACATGGGAAAAACGCGTTTTGGGACCCCCCTTTTTTCTCGGCCCCCCCCCCTTGACGAAACCCCCCCAAATTTTCAAGGGCTGCTCAGAAACAAAATGTGCCATTTTCCTGAAAATTTCAGCCGATTCCGTCCACAAACGCCAAAGTTATTAGACATAGAATTTTCAAAAGGTCCATAGAGAAAAAATCCTAACTATATATACCTATTGGCGATATATATATATATATATATATATATATATATATATATATATATATGTATATTACCTACTGGCGGTCGCCAGTAGGTATATATAGTTAGGATTTTTTCTCTATGGGATTTTAGAAAATTCTATGTCTAATAACTTTGGCGTTTGTAGACGGAATTGGCTGAAACTTTCAGGAAAATGGCACATTTTGTTTCTGAGCAGCCCCTGAAAATTTGGGGGGTGTTCGTCAAGGGGGGGCCGAGAAAAAAGGGGGGTTCCAAAACGCGTTTTTCCCATGTTAATTTCCATAGGGCGTTTGGCCTCACTTTTAGCTCGAACGGCTGAATGGATTTCCATGAAACTTGGCAAAATTGTAGGGACTGTTAGCCCGATGTGCCTTTGCTAGGTCTCAATATATGTGCTCCAGTGGATTTTGATAAATTAACGTTCAAAAAAATATATATATCTGTGACAGCGCTCCGGGTAGCGCTCCGGTTCGCGTACTTGACGCGAAACGGAACTTTGCGAAGCGAAGCGGATTGGCTCTCCGGTGTCTGTCAACATTCTAAACAGTAGATCCTCCCTGACCCCCTAGGTTTGATGTGGAGGCTTTAAAAGGGCCCCGCGGGGCAAAAAAAACCAAAACTTTTTTTTTGCGTGGGGAGCGCCCGGTACGCTTTTGTGCAATGGGCGGTGGTAATCTAAATGATGAGGAGGGGGGGGGGCATCGTTCAAAGCACATCAGCGTGCATAAACACGAAAATGTTTTTATCTACCACATATTTGACTTATCTCCCTGAGATGCATTCCCTTGTGTTTCGGCAATGGTAGTCTGTTCATTACATAGATCGCCCGTGGGCGGTAGTACAGACCGCGCGTAGGAAAGGGTCAAAAGCCAGGGGTATAGGAGTATGTAACAAGCGAGTCATTTAATTGAAAAAACTAAATGTGACAAACGGTTGCAGGATCAGTGAATGTTGTTTTTTTAATTGAAAGTATAACAGGATCAGTTACAATAAAATCGTCCATACGCACACCATGGGCGAGTATCATGGGTAACATTACTTCGAAGGCTTATTAATACAATAATTAATAATGAAAAATCGACATCAATAGGGTTGTCCGTATTCCGAGTCAGTACCCTTCCCCGCCCGCCATGTGCACAAAGACCGCATACATCCCCCATAACATCAAGGCTAAGTAACTAGAACGTCAAAAGGAGTTGCAAGTCGCTCCCATACTGGCGCCATTTTGGTCGAGGCCAGGCAGGTCCAGAGTATAGTTCAATGTCTCCAATAAGTAGCGGCAGGACCAGAATCCCTTTCGGCAGTTCTGGCTTCGTCATTACGAGCACTAGAAAACAAGACATTCTGGGCAATACCACCCTTGACGCAGCCTTTTATGCTACAAGATGGTGTCTTCCATTCAGAAAATATTGTTGGCAGCATTTTGAAAGGAAAGATAAACGGCCGTTCTCCTAGTGAGTCTCACATTGTTACATTTATGAAGAATGTTGAAGAGTAGTATGTTGAAAATCTGTAGCCATCGTTCTACAAACTCTCAACCAGCCTTGGATGGCAAAATCCTGAAGAATGTACAAACTGAAAACCAGTTTTTGTTTGCATAGCATCAGCAGCAACACTTGAGTCAGCTTTGTGTGAAGCCGCCATCTTGATCCAATCAATACCGTCCCCTTGCACACATTCAGGGACCAGGCCGCAGGACGTGTCTTCAGGACAAACGGATTGAGTCACCAAAAGGCAAAAAGTTCCGCCGGACCCTGGGAGCCGGCCGCCTATGTCGGGGGCGATCTCAGGCCACACCAGGGCAACAAGACTTGGGGAGGGGGCAGGAGCCAAGCGCCCCCTCAGAGTCCGCGCCTATGTCGGGGGCGATCTCAGGGACCAAGCAACATACCATATCCAGAGTCCTTCCTCCAGCCTCTGCCTTCCTTCTTACCTAGTTATGGTTCTTTCACTCCCACTCCAGGCTTTTAGTCTGTGGATGGAAAACTATGAACCTACACTCACCTATGAAAATCTTACTATTGATGCTTGACTGAGGCCAAGGAGATCAGAGTGCATGTCTGTGTAAGGTGATGTACCTCTGGGGAGACAAGGTCCAGAATGGAAGAGTCGCTGTATCGCAAGAGTGGGTGAAATTTAGCCGGATGGCGGGTGAGACGCTGTAATAGCAAGAGCAGGCGCAACTCAGCTGGCCGAGAGAGACTTGGGGAGGGGGCAGGAGCCAAGCGCCCCCTCCCAGTCCGCGCCACCACACCGCCCCTCGGGGGCCTCCGTCAAGCGGTTCAGGGAGGCACCGCAGGCAGCTGTTCTTCAGATCAGTGGCTCTCACCGGCAAGGCTCCCCTCCTTTAGCAGCGATCGTTGGCGCAGTGGTAGCGGCCGGAGGCCCCGCCTAGTCAACGCCCCGGCCTCTCCATGTCATAGGCCGCAAGAGTGGGCGCAACTCTGCTGGCCGAGCGAGAAATACCGTCCCCCTGCACGCATTCAGGGACCAGGACGTATTGCGAGGGCACCGCAGGACGTGTCTTCAGGTCAAACGGATTGTGGGACAAGGTCCAGAATGGAAGAGTCGCTGTATCGCAAGAGTGGGTGAAATTTAGCCGGATGGCGGGTGAGACGCTGTAATAGCAAGAGCAGGCGCAACTCAGCTGGCCGAGAGAGACTTGGGGAGGGGGTAGGAGCTAAGCGCCCCCTCCCAGTCCGCGCCACCACACAGCCCCTGGGGGGCCTCCGTCAAGCGGTTCAGGGAGGAACTGCAGGCAGCCGTTCTTCAGATCAGTGGCTCTCACCGGCAAGGCTCCCCTCCGTCAGCAGCAATCGTTGGCGCTGTGGTTGCGGCCGGAGGCCCCGCCTAGTCAACGCCCCGGCCTCTATGTCGTAGGCCGCAAGAGTGGGCTCAACTCAGCTGGCCGAGCGAGACTTGGGGAGGGGGCAGGAGCCAAGTGCCCCCTCCCAGTCCGCGGCACTACACCGCCCCTCGGGGGCCTCCGTCAAGCGGCTCAGTGAGGCACCGCAGGCAGCGGTTCTTCAGATCACAACAGAGTCTCATGCTCGATCGATTGAGCTGGCTGAATCAGGCAACAAGAAGATGTGGGGGGGCACCTCTTGCTCAACCACCACATGAGGAGGTGGTACTCTCTTCCTAGGAGGTGGTGGTGGTGGTGGGGATGCACCAGCTGAAGCTACAACACTTGCTATTGCTAAGTGAAGAAAAAAGGTCTTCCTCTCACAAAGATGAAAGTCAGAGTGAGGAAACAAGGAGGGGTTTTCATCATTTGGGACAAAAAATAGTTCTCAACCAATGAAAAGTGTTATTTTTAGGTCACATGACCTAGCCTTACATCATTAGGAACCCAAAAGTGAAATGAACCAATGAAAAGTTTTATTAACAAGTCACATGACCTGTTATGCTTACGTTACGCACTCCGCGCCGCGCCCCGGATCGCTTCCGGGTAGCTGCTTTTCGCGCCTCGCGCACCGGATTACTTCCGGGTGCACTAACGCAGCGCGTCATATGACAGAAGGGACAGGCAACAAGAACCATCAGTCAAAGAGGGGAGGGCAAGTTCTTCTCTACCGGGTCACGTTGGGGCTCCACCGGAACTGATCGAATTGGTAGTCTACAGTGTTTCTGGATGTTTCAGACTGAAGCTGGCGTCAGCATGAGAGCTTTCCGTGGCTACGTCGTGGCCATTGTTATGTTATGTTATGTTATGTTATGTTATTGGGGTTGCTTATATAGCGCACGGCTACTCCAGGGAGTGTCCCGGCGCTTTCTGACCCCAAACTGAGAAAGAAAATGGAAAAAAAACACAAACATAACAAGTTACTGCTTGTAAAGCCAGGTTTTCAGGGCCTTTCTGAAGGCAAGCAGATTAGAAGTACGGCGCAGATCCACAGGCAAGGAGTTCCATAGTTTTTGGGCAAGATAAGTAAAGGAACGACCACCTATCCTGACCCTTCTAATGGGAGGAACCATTGCCAGGCCAAGACATTCAGATCGGAGAGATCTGGTGGGTTTATAGAAAAGAATCCGTTTCTGAATATACGAGGCCCCAACCAAATGGAGTGCCTTGTGGGCTAAAGTGAGGGCCTTGAAAGTAATCCGCTTCTTAACTGGGAGCCAATGAAGGGAAGAAAGCAGCTCTGAAGCCCGAGCTTGTCGAGGTAGGCCAAAGATCGCCCTTGCTGCGGAGTTTTGAACTACCTGAAGTTGGTGCAGGAGGTAGTCCGGTAAACCCAGGTAGAGGACATTTGAGTAATCAATCCTGGAGCAAATCAAAGCCTGTACCGTTAGCTTCCTGTGGACTAAAGGGAGCAGAGGAAGAAATTTTCGCAGCATTTTTAACAGACCAAAACAGGTGTTGGAGAGACCTGTGATCTGTGTTTTCAGCGAAAGGGTGTTGTCAATTTTGATCCCCAAGTTTTTTGCAACCACAGAGGAGGAGGAAGGGGGTGACATACACACCGGCCACCATTCCTGCCACGGTGGATCCGCTTGACAGCCGAAGAAAAGCACCTCGGATTTGTCAGGGTTGCATTTGAGGCTGCTTCGCTGAAACCAGTCGAAGACAGCCCCCAGGCAACCACGGATGCTCTCCCCGTCAAACTCCGTGCCCTTCTTGCAGGTGAAGAGAAGCTGGGTGTCGTCAGCGTATGATATGATCTGGGCACCCATGGACTCCGCAAGTACCGCCAGTGGAGTCATGAAGATGTTAAAAAGGGTCGGGCTAAGCACCCACCCTTGTGGGACTCCAATATCCATAGGCGGCACCTCTGCGGAGTACGGCGGGGCCCAGACCACTTGTCGACGGCCCGCTAGGTAAGATCTCAACCAGCTCAACACCGTTCCACGGAGACCAATCTCGTGAAGTCTTCTCAAGAGGGCCTCATGCGGGACGGTGTCGAAGGCCGCCGACAGATCCAACATCACCAGCATAGCTCTTCCCCCTGCGTCGAGCACTTCCTTAATGGCTTCGTTTACTTCCAAAAGAGCGGTCTCGGTGCTCAGATTGGAGCGGAAGCCAGACTGGGTAGAGTGGAGTAAACCCTGGTCTTCCAAGAAGGAGGAAAGCACAGAGTGGACGTGCTTCTCGACGATCTTAGCCAGACTGGGCAGGAGAGATATGGGCCTATAGTTCGCGTGTATCTGTGGATCAAGGCCTGTTTTTTTTAGAAGGGGAACAACCATTGCCTTCTTCCATGCAGGCGGAACCATGCCACTGGACAGGGATGAATTCAAGACAGGGTAGATCAGGGAATTGAGAATCTTGGCATTCCTAGCTAGAAAACTCGCCGGACAGGGGTCAAGCGGAGAGCCTGATTTAATTCTGAGTAGGAGATCCAAAGAAGTAGATTCCGATAAAGGTGGAAACTCCGATAGAGTGGGGCACGTATCAGATGGAAAAGACAACAAATTTGAATCAATCATAGGTACATTGGGGACAGCTGGAGGAAAGGATTCTTGTATGAGTTTGATTTTCATATTAAAAAAGATGGCCAGCTCCTTTACCCAAGGTTCAGAGAACTTATGCTGGACTGAACTCGATTTAGGAGAAACAAACTCTTTGACAATGGAAAAAATTTCTTTACACGAGTTTGATGCAGCTTCAATTCTATTGGCGAAATAATTCTTTTTGGCCTCTAAGATAGCCGCATGATAAGATTTAATAGATGCTTTGTAAGCGGACTTAGCTTCCTGATCGTACTGTTTTCGCCAAAGTCTTTCGGCTAACTTACAGTTTCGCCTAGCAAGAGACAGTGATTTGGAGAACCAAGGAGCCGAGCTGCGCTTAGTGGATGAGCGAGGCGTAGAAAGAGGAGCAAGATCATCAAGCCTATCCGTAAGTCATTTCTGAAAAGTTTCAAGGTCTCTTTCGAGATGGCCGGATAGGATACAAGGATGTTCCTGATACGCTTGAACAAGGCTCTCCTGAGTAATTTTATGAAAGGGTCTACTGGGGTGCCTCGGTTGGTCAAAGTTATTACAAGAGATTTTACTTCTGCCTTGAATTAGAAAGCTGATCAGGGAGTGGTCAGACCACAAAACAGGAGTGGGACGGGACATAATGAGGGGAATAGTGGAGAACACTTGGTCAAGGGTGTGACCCTTATCGTGGGTTGCACTATTGATGTAGGGAGTTAGACCAAGGGGAGCAGTGATGTCCGTGATTTTAATAGCTTCACTGTCCGATTCGACATCCATGTGAATGTTAAAATCCCCAAGCATTATGCAGTGTTCCACCTTAAGGCACAGAGTGGAAATAGCTGATTGAAGCTCCTCGAAGAAGGCACCACGCAGACCAGGAGGTCTATAAACTAGGAGCCCTGAGAATGATTGGTGTGGGGAAAGTGTAATAGAGAAGGCGAGGGATTCGCAGCCAGAGATCGGTGAGGAAGGAATAATTGCACAAGCAAAAGATCTTTGAACTGCAAGAGCCACACCCCCACCTTTACCCAGTGCCCTATCCTTTCTATAGACTATATAGTCGGGAGGAATGGCTGCCGCAATATCAGGGTTAGAAGACTCATTGAGCCAGGTTTCTGTAAGCATTAGACAGAGTGGTTTCTCAACGGTCAATAGCTCAAAAATATCCAGAGCGTGTCTATGCAACGAGCGGGTATTTAGCAGTAAACACTTAAAATTAATTACGGGGAGTAAGTGGGGTCCCTCAGAAACACGGTAGATGTTAGGGTACCAGCCACAACCAGGACAGCGACATTTACCTTTGTAACGGCCTGGAAAGACAGGCCGACAGGACGTAATATTCAGGTTATAGGATAATAAATCCATTGCAGAGTAGGTAAACCTATGGCCAGAGTCTGCCGCCACGCCGGTCGCAGCCGTGACGCGGACGGGCGCAGACGGGCAGGACTCTGGCACGACTCCGGCGCAGATCCGGCGCGTCCGCTGCTCGCGTCCGCTGCGCGGAGACATCCCTGCCCGTTTTTATGACGCTGCCAATCGCGTCACGACCAACTACCCGACCCAAGATGGCCGCCAAAACCGGTGCTCTGCTCTCGGCGTCAATACTCGGCCGAGAGCAGGACCGGAGCAAGAGGGGAGGGGGTGGAAGGGATCTGAAGCGCTACTGAGCGCAGGAGGACACAGCACAACAAATATTGCTCATATGTTGCCACAGAGAAAAATACACGATTCGATTTTTTAAAACTGCTAAAATAGCTAAAAATACAGTGGAAAGGCAAGAGACCTCCCGGCTTCCGCCTCAGGAGGGGGAAAAGTGCGTTTGCTGTCAGAAATCACCAGCACTCACCCTAGCGTCCCTTTTATGACGCTGCCAATCGCGTCACGACCAACTACCCGACCCAAGATGGCCGCCAAAACCGGTGCTCTGCTCTCGGCGTCAATACTCGGCCGAGAGCAGGACCGGAGCAAGAGGGGAGGGGGTGGAAGGGATCTGAAGCGCTACTGAGCGCAGGAGGACACAGCACAACAAATATTGCTCATATGTTGCCACAGAGAAAAATACACGATTCGATTTTTTAAAACTGCTAAATTAGCTAAAAATACAGTGGAAAGGCAAGAGACCTCCCGGCTTCCGCCTCAGGAGGGGGAAAAGTGCGTTTGCTGTCAGAAATCACCAGCACTCACCCTAGCGTCCCTTTTATGACGCTGCCAATCGCGTCACGACCAACTACCCGACCCAAGATGGCCGCCAAAACCGGTGCTCTGCTCTCGGCGTCAATACTCGGCCGAGAGCAGGACCGGAGCAAGAGGGGAGGGGGTGGAAGGGATCTGAAGCGCTACTGAGCGCAGGAGGACACAGCACAACAAATATTACTCATATGTTGCCACAGAGCAAAATACACGATTCGATTTTTTAAAACTGCTAAAATAGCTAAAAATACAGTGGAAAGGCAAGAGACCTCCCGGCTTCCGCCTCAGGAGGGGGAAAAGTGCGTTTGCTGTCAGAAATCACCAGCACTCACCCTAGCGTCCCTTTTATGACGCTGCCAATCGCGTCACGACCAACTACCCGACCCAAGATGGCCGCCAAAACCGGTGCTCTGCTCTCGGCGTCAATACTCGGCCGAGAGCAGGACCGGAGCAAGAGGGGAGGGGGTGGAAGGGATCTGAAGCGCTACTGAGCGCAGGAGGACACAGCACAACAAATATTGCTCATATGTTGCCACAGAGAAAAATACACGATTCGATTTTTTAAAACTGCTAAATTAGCTAAAAATACAGTGGAAAGGCAAGAGACCTCCCGGCTTCCGCCTCAGGAGGGCAAAAAGTGCGTTTGCTGTCAGAAAATGCCTGTTTATCATGATTCCCGTCTGCTATATTCTGACCCCATCTGCCATTCCGCGAGCAATCATGGCAGTCGCTCCCCATCGGAAGCCTGCGGGAGTCGGGTGCCCCGGTGACTCTTGTAGAATCTTCAAGGCTGAGGGGACGCTTTTGGGAATGGGGCCCATGCCCACGCCGTCAAGCGTCCGAGTTCCAGGGTTGCCCAGAGCCATCCTTGCAAGCCAGGCCCAACTCTGTGGAGCCGACCGCCAATTCCTGAGCTCCGTGGCAGCCGCCTGTCGCTGTACTGCAAGAGTGGGTGCAATTCATCCGGATGGCGGGTGAGACGCTGTAATAAAAAGAGCAGGCGTAATTCAGCTGGCCGAGCGAGGCCCTGTGCCGCAGGAGCGTGCGCAACTCAGGTGGCTGAGTGAAGCGCTGGGGTGTAGCTGAGAAACCTCCACCTGGGGAGGTGGGGGAGGCTCGTTCGTGCCGCCTCTCCCTTCCAGTGCACTCCACGCCGTCAAGCGTCCGAGTTCCAGGGTTGCCCAGATGGTCCAACCATCACATATACCTGCACCAGCAGTTGCCCAGAGCCATCCTTGCAGGCCAGGACCAAGTCTGTGGAGCCGACCACCATTTTCTGAGCTCCGTGGCAGCCGCCTGTCGCTGTACTGCATGAGTGGGTGCAATTCATTCGGATGGCGGGTGAGATGCTGTAATAACAAGAGCAGGCGCAATTCAGCTGGCCGAGCAAGGCCCTGTGCCGCAGGAGCGGGCGCAACTCAGGTGGCCGAGTGATGTGCTGGGGTGTAGCTGAGAAACCTCCACCTGGGGAGGTGGGGGAGGCTCGTTCGCGCTGCCTCTCCCTTCCAGTGCACCCCACGCCGTCTCCTGGTGCAGGTATATGTGATGGTTGGACCAGGGCACCGCAGGACGTGTCTTCAGGTCAAACGGATTGTGGGACAAGGTCCAGAATGGAAGAGTCACCAAAAGGCAACAAGTTCCGCCTGACCCCGGGAGCCGGCCGCCTATGTCGGGGGCGATCTCAGGCCACACCAGGGCAACAAGACTTGGGGAGGGGGCAGGAGCCAAGCGCCCCCTCCGAATCTGCGCCACCACACCGCCCCTCGAGGGCCTCTGTCAAGCGGCTCAGGGAGGCACCGCAGGCAGCGGTTCTTCAGATCAGTGGCTGTCAGCAGCGATCGTTGGCGCTGTGGTTGCGGCCGGAGGCCCCGCCTAGTCAACGCCCCGGCCTCTCCATCTCCTAGGCCGGGGAGAAATCCCGGGAACGGCGGCATGCATTTGGATCGATGTTGCAGCAGGCTGCCATGTAAATAGTTATTTAATAAAACGTTTTAACCTGTTACTTTGCTGGTGTGTTGTATATATTTATAATATTTGCATAGGGTTTGTCGTTGTTTTGGGCGGGGTGGGCGGCGGAGCCGAGTTGTCTTGCAGCCATCATGGCGTCGAGCTCAGTTCCTCTCACTAGTTTCATATTTCTCATGAGGGGTTGTTCCTAATGTTTCTATTTTAGCAAGGTCAAAAAGAGATCCCATTAGTGGCCTACTGATTTTGCTTGATTCCTTTTGTTGTTTCTAACGATTTTTCACTATCTGCAAAGACTAAACAGAGTATTGCGACTCTGTGCTTGTTTGTAAATAGAGAATGAACCAAAGAGAACCAATTCTAAAACAGTAAATGCTTGGATAACAATCAATCAAATGGAGAGGGAAGCAGGCACGACGGATTACAACGGGGGCAAAGGCCTGCGTTACGTACCCTTCACTATCTGCAAAGAGAGAATACTCCTAAAAGAAAAGAGGGGGGGAGGGGTGGAGGGGGCCAGCGTTCAAAGCACATCAGCGTGCATAGACACGAAAATGTTTTTACCTACCACGTACTTGACATTTTAAAGCTTTTGATATTTGCTATTAAAAAACCATTGAAATTCACTGAAAAAACCATAGGTTATAGACCATATATAGTTAGGAATTAGCATTTACAAAACCTTGAAAATTCACTGAAAAAACCATGGGTTATAGTCCATATATAGTTAGGAATTAGCATTTACAAAACCTTATTTTACTCACACAAAACCTTGAAATTCCATATATAGTTAGTTGCACTAACTATATATCGCGCACCCGCAATCCACTGCTGATGATGTCACATATTACATCATTCATGACATGGTCAGTGACATCACTGATGACATCACTGATGACATCTCAAATGACATCACTGACAACATCACTGATAATATCATTCATGTGATAATACGATGAACCTCTTCAAACTCTAATATAACCTTAGATACAATCAGTGTAAACAGACACTCACAGATTGTCACTCATCCATGGAGTTACTCATACATCTAGTCAGTCATGCAAAGAATCAATCACACCTCCATTTCCTCAACTATACAGTTATACACACCTTACTAATTCAAACATATTCTAACACATATCTACTCTCCTATACGATTCCTGATACAAGTTCACAATGATCCATACAGCCACTCACACATTCATTGGCTCTTATGCACGGTTATATATGTCAACTCTCACATGTACTGTGTTTTACATATGTACTTACTTTGACATGTTGCACTGAGATATCCATTCACTCACCAATACACTCATGCACACAGTCAACTGCCCATACAGCTGTTTCCACATCTAGTGAATCAACTGCTCACACATCTATGCACAGAGTCATACACATCCCAGCCACTCACACACATACTCAGTCTCCCATACAAATACTTGGGCAACCAATCAATAACCCATATAGTTACTCATATAGCTACTGATTAACACATGGAGCAGTTTACAGAACAACAGACATAATAATGCACAAATTAAGACAGTTTAGTCACTAACCCATGCACTCAGTGAGACACATTTAATCACTCACTCATACAGTCAGTCATGCACCTACTAAATCCTTCATCCAGACACTTATACATCCACTTATTCTTCAATATGTAAGACATATTTTAACTTTACAGAAACATACAGTCACTGGATGTTGTCATCAGTGATGTCATCAGTGATGTCATTTGAGATATCATATGAGATGTCATATGAGATATCTTGACTTCATTTAATATGTAGACTACTATGAAAATCACTTTTTAAATACAGCCTTTTCGGGCACTGAGCCCTATATGATATGTATTTGAGGACTGGACTCTCGATGAGGAGTTAAATGGCACTAAGCCAATGAATGAACTATTACAACATAGACATTATATCCCAACAACTTGGTAAATGATGCACTATGTGTCGGTATAACTAATACACTAGTTTGATGGAATTTTTCCATGCGTAAAAACTGACTTCTATAAATCTCCTTGAAAGATTGCCCATACTCCTCCCATACCTTTGAAAATAAGTAAAAAGTGATGAATATAATGTACAAGTGGGTTTATATATTCAAATGCAATGTTTAAAACGTTTCTCATTTCCAAATGTATTTGTTAAACTACATCTCCCAGGATGCTTCATTATAAGCTGATGGGTAGTAAATGTATAAATAATGAACTTAGAAAAAAGACAAGTGGCAACACTGTGATCAAGACCTGTGGTCGAAACGCGTAGGTGAATGGGGCTCCTTGAGTCTCTTGAATAAAACCCAAACTTAAGCAAATGGACGAGTGCAGACATTATTTTCTATTTTGGTGAAGGATTATTTGAGGGGATACGTTCACCCCTGCTGTCTGGCACCGACCGATACAAGCGTGCATCTTCTATGGAACGAATTGGTGGCTAAACATATATACATATATATATATATACATATATATATATATATATATACATATATATATATATTCACTGAAAAAACCATAGGTTTCACACCAGTTATAGTTAGCTGGAAATTTTACTGATATAAAACCATTGAAATTCCCACGTTATAGTTAGATGGACTCACTATAACTTGCGCGTGCAATGCACTGCTGATGATGTCTTATTAAGCCAGTTAACCAATCAATTTTTAAAAACCATCCATTTAGACACTTATTTAAACATTTATTCTTCCATCAACTTTTACATATACATATATAAAACATATTTATTTTTCAGAAAGACACACATTCACTGGATGGTGTCATCAGTGATGTCATGAGTGATGTCACTGACCATGTCATGAGTGATGTAATATGTGATGTCATCAGCAGTGCATTGCACGCGCAAGTTATAGTGAGTCCATCTAACTATAACGTGGGAATTTCAATGGTTTTATATCAGTAAAATTTCCAGCTAACTATAACTGGTGTGAAACCTATGGTTTTTTCAGTGAATTTAATAGGTTTTTTAAATGCTAATTCCTAACTATAACTGGTGTGAAACCTATGGTTTTTTCAGTGAATTTCATAGGTTTTTTAAATGCTAATTCCTAACTATAACTGGTGTGAAACCTATGGTTTTTTCAGTGAATTTCATAGTTTTTTAAATGCTAATTCCTTTGTATATCGAGTTTCTAACCTTTTTTTTTTTTACAATTTGCTGTTTTTTTTTAAGTATTTATTTTTTTTTATATTTTTTTTCTTTTGCGCTCTGGGTGCGCGCTCCGGGAAGCTTTCACCTAAGCTCTCCGGTAAGCTTCTCCGAGAGCTCATCTGAAAGCGCACCCAGAGCGCAACTGTCGTTCGTGAAAAAAAAATATGAATGAAAAGTTAATAATAATGCAAAACATTTCGTACCATACAAATAAAATTTGTTTTTTTTAATATGGAAAATGATTATGCATTTCTATAAAAGATTGATGACGTCACTTCGGCGCGCAACGTAAGTGCCCTCGGAAGCGCATACGTGCGCGGCGCTTAAACGCACGGAAAAGCGCCTACGATCGCGCCACGTTTGCGACCCGGAAGCGCCTACGATCGCGCTGCGTAAACGCACCGGAAGTGCTCCGGAGCGCGCAGCGTAAACGCATCGGGTCATGTGACCCTAAAATAACACTTTTCATTGGTTGCTAACAGTTTTTTTTTACAATGAATGAAATCCCCACCCATTTCCTTCACTTCTTCTTTCACTTTTGTGACTGAAAGACCTGCCTTTTTTGCTGCTCCATATTCCTGGATTCATCATGGCTGCCAGACTATCCAGCAGTGAAGATGATTTCATTGATGAAGAGCCTCCTACCCCAAGAGTGAAGGAACATTTCATCTGGAAATTTTTTAAGTTTCCAGAAGGCCAGAAGAAGGTGAATGCACCAAAAGTAGAGTGCAGGATCTGCAAACAGGTCCTGTCACGGGGTAACCCCCAAAAAAAATACTCTTTTGGCAACTTCACCATGATTCGCCATGTGGAGAGGAGGCACCCCCAGAATTTTGCCCGGGAAAGTGTCAGGGCTCTGGCACAGGAGGTTCCCAGAGATGGGGCCTCTACATCAACAGGAGGAGCAACTTCTTCTGGAAGAGAACAATCTCAGGGGCAGGTAGCAAACATTCAACCTGCATTCAACCATGGGGTCGTCAGATGCAGATACTGCAATCAACTCCTCACCTATGGGGAGCAAAGTGTCCTGCTCATGGTTCGGGCATTGGAGAACCATCACTGCCCTTCCCACCCCTAATTTTTTTCTTTTCTTTTTGCTCCTGTTGAGCAGTTTCTATTCCCTGTTTTTGTTCCTCTTCAGTTAAAAGAAGAAAACCAAAAGTTCTTTTCAGAACTACCTCCAATTCTCATCAAAGAGCTATAATCTTAAAAAATGAAGAGTAAGTGAAATATAGTGCATTGATAATTGAAAGGAGAATGAGTAAGAAAGAACAGAAAGGTATGAGAGGTGAAAGGAAGTGAAGTAGGAGGACTGAAAGAAGGTGAGTGTTAGAAAAGAAAGTTATGACACAGTGAATAAACTGGAGGCCTCATTTCTGAAAAGTGACGCATCGCTACGTGAAAATAGCGATGCGTCACTTTTCTGGACGCACTCCTTATGACATTCCAGATATGTCATATTTAATATATGACTAATCAATTCGCAAGGAGTTACAGATATGTCAGTATTTCTGACATATCTGTAAACACAAAAGTAACGCATTGCAGGAGTGCGTCACAAAAGTGACGCAACTCCAATAATGTGTCATTTCACATGGAAAAAGCACCATGTGAAAGGTTTGCTGTGAAGCAGGCGCAAGATTTTGGCGCAACTGCATCCTAAAAGTGACGCACTGCGTCATTATTACCAAGCTTTTTGCAAGGAACACCCCCTCTGCATGCATTATACCTGACACTATTTTTTAAAAAGTGACGCATCTAGGTACATGGGTCACTTTTTAAAACTCTGCGCCATATTGTATCTGCATCAGGTATAATGTATGCAGAGGGGGCAATCCCTCGCAAAAAGCTTGGTAATAACAACGTACTGAAATCTATGAGATTTCCCTGCGTCACTTTTAGGATGCTATTGCGTCAAAATTTTGCGCCAGCCTCGCATCACTTTTATGTTTACACATATGTCAGAAATACTGACGTATCTGTAACTCCTTGCAACATGATTCGTCATACATTAAATATGACACATCTGGAATGTCATAAGGACTGTGGACAGAAAAGTGACGCATCA